>NC_056732.1:350238280-350473477 GCF_019279795.1 Protopterus annectens | reverse complement strand
GCCCCTGATACCTGCTACTTTTGAGTTGCAGGCCTCTACCAAGACCCATGTGGAGTCCGGCATGCCGCGAGATTCTCAAAGTATTGTATCCGCGGATATCTCTCCCTCGGATGGGTCTGGAGCTGCTTAGCAGGCACCGGCTTCTGAGGGTGTCTTCAGACCTCAGCATTTCTATATAAAACCGACGCCAGCTTCAAAAACCAAGACAAAAGCAACTTCCAAGGCTAAAAAAACGATGCATGAGCCACGTGCTCAGGCCTCTATGCCCAAAAAACAGATGATCAAAATGGCTGAAAACTTAATTACCTTGATCAGGGGTTCCCATCCCCACCCAATAAGAGGCCTAGGCAAGACACTGATTATGAATCTTCAGATCAGGTTTCTAATTCTTCTGATCAGGAAATTTCTATACCACCCTATGAGGATTCAGATGCAGAGGAATCCATCCCATCTGCATCTCCTCCTGAAGATTATTCCTTTGGAGAAACCTTGCATACTTTGAGGGAACATTTTCATTGGGAGAGTCAAGATTTCTCAGAATCAAAAAAGAGGCTTAGGGATTTTCTTCTTCTCCCTCAGCATAGGCCTTTGGCCATACCTCCTGTATTAGACATTGTTGATGATGTGTTTTTCGAATCAAGCATGACTCCAGATTCCTTACCTCCAGTTCCTAGCAAGCCAGACAGATATTACAGGGTTCCTGACTCTCACAAATTTTCCAAAAGGTGTAAAGGCCTCAACAGCTAAGAATCCTACCCCCTCTGATAGAGAATCCAGGGCGCTGGATAGATGGGGAAAGAAGGTTTATATATCTACAACCTTGGCAATTAGGGCCTTAAACTGCCAGTTTCATATGCTTAAATATCAACAGCATGTTATGGGATTATTGAAACAGAAAATGATGTTTATTTCTGAATGTGTGGAAAATAAAGAATTACAGGAACTATTGCATGCAGCAGAACAGGTTGGAAAGCATACTTTGCAATGTGGTTTTGATTCTTTGGAGGCCTCCTGCAGGGCCGCAGTTACTGGATCTGTGATTAGAAGGCACGTCTGGCTTAAGGAGCAAAATTTTCCTGATCATGTTAAAGCTAAATTGTTGGATGCACCTTTACAGCATGATGCTCTGTTTGGTAATAAGGCAGAAGAGGTTTTAAAGAAAATGGAAGACAAAGCTAAGTCTATGCAAACTGTAAAAGACTTCTTACAAGTGCAGCCACCAAGATTCAGTAGACACTGGCCTACAAAAATTGGTCCTTTCCTATGTCCGACAGAGCTTCGAGGGGCAAATCCAGGCGCTCAAAGGGCTCTAGATACCAATCACAGGATTTTTGCAGGTCAAAGCAATGGGGTGCCTCTACCTCCAAATCTGGAGGAAATAAAGCACAACCCTACAGTAAATAGTCTCAGTGACTTCCCTCTGCCATCACCAAGCACTTATCGTTTGACAGCCCCCTTGGGGGAAAACTAGCACTTCATGCTCAAAATTGGCAGTTAATAACCCAGGACAAGTGGGTATTAAACAGTATCCCAGGGATACAGATTTCATTTCCATACCTTGCCAATTCCAAATGGTTGGCCAGATCTGCCACAGAATCATTGGGCAGAGGCACAGAAACAAGTTACGTCCCTCATGGATATGGGGGCTATTCAGCCAGCACCCGAACAGGAAAAAGGACAAGGGTTTTACTCAAGACTGTTCTTGGTACCCAGAAAAGACGATGCCTGGCACCCAATACTGGATTTATCAATTTTGAACACATTCTTGGACATACCAAAATTCAAAATGCTAACTTTGCAGCAGCTTCTGCCCATGTTGGGCAAGAAAGCATGGCTAGTGACTCTAGACTTAAAAGAGGCATACCTGCATATCCCAATAAGGGAATCGTGCAGAAGATACCACCGCTTCAACTCTGGTTTTATGCATTACCAATTCTCTGCACTGACCTTTGGCTTATCTACTGTGCCCAGGGTCTTTACAAAGTGCCTGGCACCAGTAATTGCATTTTGCAGACAAAGAAGTATACAGATCTATCCTTACTTGGACGACTGTCTCATTCAAGCAGAAAACAAAGACATTCTTCTTCAACATTTGGCATTTGTGAAAAGGCTTCTAACATGCCTAGGGTACACAATAAACAAAAAGAAATCACAGCTGGTACCCCTTCAAAAGATTACATTCCTGGGTGCAAGCTTGAATACAACTGCCCAGATGGCTTACCTTATGCCAGACAAACAAAGGCAACTGACTATACTTCAAACAGATGGCAACAAAAACCCAGTTATCTGCAAGACAAATTCTGCAGGCTTTGGGGTTCATGGCATCCTGCATTCTACTGATTCCATATGCAAGACTGCGTATGAGGAAACTACAGTGGTACCTAAAAAGTTTATGGAGTCAACATTGTCACAGTCTGGAAACAATGATTCCTCTCATTCCCTGCCTACAACAGGAGTTTCTTTGGTGGGCAGAGACATGTCACCAGAACATGGGACGGTCTTTCACTCTACCCCCTGCCAAACAAACCCTAACTACAGACGCATCAGACTATGCTTGGGGGGCCCACCTGGCGGGGAGATGCATTCAGGGCATATGGAGCCCAAAACAAAATGCATCTGCATATCAACCAGAAAGAGATGTTAGCTGTTCAGAATGCCCTGACAGCCTTCAAGGATCTACTTCATCCAGGACAACTACTGACAAAGACAGACAACACCACGGTTATGTGGTACATAAACAAGCAGGGGGCACACATTCCTACCCCCTTTGCAGACTAGCCATGACATTGTGGGACACTGCCTTGACTTACCAAGTACATCTTCAAGCTCAATTCCTGCCAGGAAAACAAAATACTTTGGCAGACGACCTAAGCAGAAACCTTATGGACCCTCACGAGTGGAAACTGGATCCACAAGTCTTCATCATGATAACAAAGAAATGGGGGAGCACGGACATAGATCTATTTGCCTCTCCCCAGAATTATCATCTGGACAAATTCTGCACAAGGACTTACCACAGACAAGCATGGAAAGTGGATGCCCTATCCTTCAGTTGGAAAAACCTATCAGTCTACGCCTTTCCTCCTCTGCCTCTTCTTCCCAAGGTCCTACTAAAGGTCAGGCAGAAAAAAAACAAAAATGATTCTAATTGCCACGGACTGGCCTCGCCAGCACTGGTACCCAATCCTAAGGAATATGTCTCAACTCCCTCCTTGGTGCTTGCCTCAAATACCTCATCTACTGTCTCAACAGAACAATCAAATCCTGCACAATCCGCTCCAAACTCTGAACCTGGCAGCATGGCTGATCATGTAGTTATTCAAACAACACCTCTCAATAAATCTGTGATGGATGTCATTTTGGAACCCAGAAGGCCTAGTACTAGAAAATCTTTTGCTGATAAATGGAAGAGATTCTGTAGGAATTGACACAGCAAAGCCAAATATTCCTCAGATTTTACAATACTTGACTGAGATGCTTGACAAGGGCCTATCTTTTTCATCAATAAAAATCCATGCCTCTGCCATCTCTGCTCATTACAACACAGAGCCACCAATCTTTTCTCATCCTTTGCTAAAACAGTATCTTACAGGGGCCAAAAATGTAAGGCCTCCCAGAAGATCACCAATTCCTGCATGGGACCTCAATTTTGTGTTGGAAAAGCTCACCCTGCCTCCATTTGAACCAGCTGCTACTGCAGATATAAAGTTTTTATCCTGGAAAACAGCTTTCCTTCTGTCAAGCGCTTCAGCAAGAAGGGTTTCAGAACTACAGGCCCTCATGGCTGTGGAGCTTTTTATTATATTTTACCCAGACAGGGTGTCCCTCAGGACCAATCCTTCCGTTATGCTTAAGGGTGGTATACAGCGTGGCTCTTTAACCAAACTATTCACCTGCCAACTTTTTACCCAAATCTGCAGAACATGGGGGAGCGGATTCTGCATTCCTTGGATGTACACAGACAACTAAGATTCTACTTAAATAGGACCAAATCTCTTAAGAATGTCTGAGCAGCTACTGGTGGCATTTGCTGCAGGATCAGAGGGAAAGGCTATTTCAAAGCAGACTATTTCAAAGTGGATAAGCGACTGCATTCGTTTCTGCTGTTTGCATCATGGTAACCCAGTGCCCAAGGGCATTAGGTCACTTTCCACCAGGGCTGCATCTACATTAGCAGCTTTTCTCAGAGGGGTGCCAACCAAAGACATTCTAGAAGCTGCTACTTGGAGATCTGTTCATACTTTTACAAAGCATTATCATTTGTCTCATTTCTCTTAAGTCCAGGGCAGGCTTTGCCACTGCAGTTCTGCAGGGCCTTATAGCCACTCCTAATGCTGTTTAGTTCCAGCCTCCCATCCATAGCTTTGGGATTCTACCCAAATGTAATGACTGCAACAGTGAAACAGGAAGAACATAGTACAGTTGTGTACACTTACCATAAATGTAGATGTTCGAGTGTATTCACTGTTGCAGTCCAGGTTACCCACCCGCCATCCCCCTTTATTCTACAGCTTCTCTTTCCTTCACTATTTTCTACAGCCTTTGTGGTGTATTTGCTTTTAGGTGAAGGTAAAGTTTATGTTGTGACAATTGCATGTATTTATAGTTCTATATTTTTGCTCCCCTTTTGGGGGGCACATGCCATCTGAGGCAAGAAAAACTAAAGAAAATGCCGTTGGCTGCCAGTTTTATACCCCTGACGACCTGACGTCATGGAAGAGGAGATAGCAACCAATGCAGGACCCAAGACTTCGATATTCGGGCTGACTGAGGGCAACCTGCCAGCAGATTACCCAAATGTAATGACTGTAACAGTGAATACACTCGAATATCTATATTTATGGTAAGTGTACACAACTGTACTATCTCTGCCTGCTTTGCTCCCCACCCTGCCCCCAGTGGTCCTACCTTTATTACACATGCATACCCCTCCCATCTTTCCAATAGCCAACCACGGCACTAAACCCAACACTACCTCCACCATCTTCCCACTACTATCACTCCTCAGCTAACATGTATAAGCATAACATACCTATGCTCACTGCATGCACTCTCCTTACATCCTACCAAAACTCCATCATTCCCCACTCAACCACTACCACTGTACTACTACTCACACCACCACTCATGTCTCACCCTCACTCAGCTCCCCTCCCACCAACTGAAGAACCATCCCTATGCACCTCCCACATATTCTAGCAACTATATTACTCAAACAAAAAGCATCCTTACAACTTAACATAGTAACCCTCCCACCATACCTATTACCCACAGAGCACAATCATAGTTTGCCTAATAAATAAACACTTTCAAAAACTAGAAACTAATAACCTCATGCGTATCAAAAATAGCCCTAAGTGGAGACATCCACCCCAACCCTGGCCCCACCATCTCCAACCCCACTCTTCATAATCAGACTAGAAACCACAACTTCTCCCAAATCACAGCCAATAGAAAACCAAGTGACTTCCTTCTACTAAGCCTAAATATTAGAAGTATATCCAACAAGGTCCATGAACTCCATGCCACCATAGACTTGTACTCCCCAGATATAGTCATCCCGACAGAAACCTGGCTAAAACCTCACATTACCAGTGAGCAAATCCTCCCTACCGGTTACGGCATACTAAGAGTAGACCGGCTAAACAAGAAAGGAGGCGGTATAGCTGTAATATTTAAACAGCATCTAAACATCCAGATCTTAAAATCATCAACTCCACAAATAGGCAATGAATAAATAATGTATACCAACCTCAAAATAAACCAAAATAAAACCATCAACATAATTAGATGTTACTTCCCACCTGACCAAAATATCCCACAAAAACCTCCTCAGCTGGTCTACCCACCATCTCCCCCAAGAAACTATAATTTTAAGTGATTTCAATATTGACTGGCAATCCTGTTCTGACAACCATCCAACCCATCATCTAAACCTTCATGGCTTCACCCAACTAGTCCAGTCGCCAACCAGGATAAATAAAACTCCAACAAGCACACTACCCTGGATTGGATACTAGTCAGTAAGAGACCCCAGTCATATATAGCAGGCTGCTTATCAGATAGCCTCAGTGATCACTCCCCAACATTCCTACTCAAAAAACACCTATACCAAGCTAAACCTGTCATCTACCGTCAAATACGTAAAAAACTAAACTTTAACCCACTCACATTCATCTCACCCCTCAAAGAATGCAACTGTCATCCTCTAAAGTACCTCAGTCTTGATGACGCAGTTGAATTTTATAATACTACCTTCCTGAGCATCCTTAATTACCATGCCCCCCCATAAGACTTTCCAGAACCAAAGTACAACCTTCCCCATGGCTACAGAAAACCACTGAGTCCGAAATGAAAAACTGGGATAAAGCCTGGGAGCACTGGTGCAAAACCAAAACCCCCTCAACTAGACAGAAATTCCTAGAACTGCGCAATAGTCAAAAAGCTAATTAAACAGGACAAATTCCAATACTACCAGTCTGCCCTAGACTCCTCCCAATACAACCCCAACCAATTCTGGTCCTCCATAAACTTCATCCTCCACCCAGGTAAAGTCAGTACCCCTCCTCCTAACATCCCTCACTCCTCCGAAAATATTGCTACCTCATTCAACACACACTTCACACAAACCATACTATCACTAGCTAGACAACACAAGCCCCCTCCCCTCCAACCCACACCTTCAACTAATAATCTCCCCACTGTCTTCTCTTTTTTTCCTGTTCCTACCTCCAACATAAAAAAATCTCTTAACTAAACTTAAGACCACCAAATCAGCAGCAGACAACCTCCCAAGTGAATACCTACACATCGCAGCTGATGCTCTAGCCTACCCAGTATCCATCTTGATTAACAGAACTCTGTCAGAAAGTTACGTTCCCACACTATGGAAAGTATCACATATAATTCCCCTCCACAAAGGGGGCCCCTCCACAGAACTAACCAATTACCACCCCATAGCTATTCTCTCTGCACTCTCCAAAATACTGGAGAGATGCATTCACTCTCAGGTCTCAGACTACCTCCTTACTAACAACCTCCTTTCCAATACTCAGCATGGTTTCTGACCAAACTATAGCACCACCACTGCCTTACTCTCCTTTACTATCACTATCCTTCAGCATAATAACAATGGCCATCTCTCCTCTGCTACTTTCCTAGACCTATCAAAAGCATTTGACATGGTCCCACACAAACAACACCTCTCTGTCCCTCATAACCTGTCCTTCTCTCAATTAGTCACCAACTGGTTTCAGAGTTACCTGTCTGACCGGCAACAACCCATTGTATGGCAGAATGATGCATCTCCCCAACTACCTGTCTCTATAGGGGTTCCCCAAGGATCCATCCTTGGACCCCTACTCTTCTCTATTTTCACCAATAATCTAGCCTCTGCCACCAAACATGGCACACCCATACAATACGCAGATGACTCTATCATCATCTCCTCAGCCCACTCCCTACCCAAACTGCAAAAAGTCACACAGGAAGCCTTTTCCTCTGTTGAAACTTGGTTATCCGATGCCCACATCTTCCAATCCACCAAACATACTCAAAACAACTCTCACTTTAACAACACAGCAAAAGACAACACCACTATACACCCAACAGAACACACCAAATTGGTAGGAAATAGACAATAAACTAAAATTTGACATTTGCATATCCATGACCATAAAAAAAGTCCACAAAAAACTAGGAGGGTTATACAGAAATAAGCAACTTTTCACCAAAGCAGCAAAGATTTCAGTAGCAAATTCCCATCTTATCTCCACCCTACTTTAGGCCTCTCCAATATATACCAACCTAAGGCAATGCGATCTAAACAAGCTCGGGACCTGCTATCAACTCACACTCGCCCACAAACTAGTAAACCATCCACTAAAAGTCCCATCCCTCCAGAATCTACAACCCTATCGCACCACCCGACCACTAAGATCCAGCAACATAAATCACTTACAGGTTACTAAAGCCAATAACTCTGCTGGAGAAGCACTATTCTCTTGCGCCATAGCCAAATTATGGAACTCCCTCCCACCCACAATTACCTCCGTACTATCATGCACCCACTTAAACTTTACTAAAAGCCCACCTAAAAACATGCTGGCTATGCCCTTGCAACTCCCCCTCTAATGTCACGCACCCCATCCATCCACTACCTACCTTTCCACCACACTAACTACCTTGATTATAGCAAGCTCAGATGCTCATAAGCCTAACTACTAATTATATAGCAGCAAATTCTTGTAACAGTTGTTAATGTATGTTATGTACTTCGCAGATGATAAAGATTCTAGTTGTTTACTGATGTACTATGTTCTTCATCTGTAACTATGTTTGTAATTGTTAATTGCTATGTTGATCAAATTGTTAATTGCTATGTAAATCCAATGTAACTACCTACTGTCTGTATATTTTAACTGTGGAGCTTTTCTCCCTGGGTCTCTGCTGAAAATGGACCTACGTCCAGTCGGACACTACCGGTCAACAAATGTAAATAAATAGTCCCAGTGAGCGAAGGGGTGATCTAGTGAATAGGACTGAGACAGCAGAAAGTAAATTTAATTATTAGGTTAAGGTCAGACTGTGGCAAGGAGCTTAATGACAAAGTTCCCCTGAAACCAGTTTTAGTTGCCAGGAGTTTGAAGCATATTATCTGTGTGTATAATAATGTTTTTATTTTTGCTGGTTACTTTTGAATGATTGCTTATGGATAGCTCATACTGAATATTTCTTTAAAAGCTATTCATCTAATTGTGATGTAAGCTAATGTTTTAATGACTGTGAAGTTTTTATTGGACTATGTTATTTAATTGTACCTCTATAAGTGTTGGTTTTATTGAGCTTTTTATAGTCTGAAGAAGCAGTGTTATGGTACTGTGAAAGCGCTTACTACAGTAAAGTACCTATTGATCTATTTATTTGGCTTCGTTTTGGTCACACCTTTGATTATATTCTGTTATATATCTCTAATTGAACAAATCCTCTCCTGGTTTTCCAACAACATACCAAACGAGAACATCCTACTAGGTAATGTAAATATTAATTGGCTATCACTTAATTCCTCCTGTCCAAGCTGCAGGATAAACTTGTATGGCTTCCTCAGCTCATCTCAACTCCTACCTACTTTATTAAAAATCTAACTCCACATCTATAATTGACTGGGTACTAGTCTGCAACCCTAACCTCTGTCACAACCCCCAATCCCTACCTGACGCCATTGGTGATCACTCTCCCATCTGTGTCCAAAGATTCACTCCCCTGAATGTCAAAAACTTTCCAACTTTCATCCTGACTCCTTTAACAACATTCTTTCATCTGTTAACTGGTCCTTCCTATTTCATCTACCTCTAAGTGTAGCAGTCCCACAATTTAACACCATATTTCTCAACACTCTAAACTCTCTCGCAACCCTTCAGACTAAAAGGGTAAAATTTAGATGCTCCCCTTAGTTTCACCCAAGCTACTCTCTCTCTCCCTAATTAAGCAAAGAGACAATGCCTGGAAGCTCTGGACAAAAACTCAATTGTATACTCATTACCAGACTTATAAAGAACTACGTAACCTAACTAAAAACAACTTAATATAGACAAGAAAAACTTTTATTTAAAACCCAAAACTGCACAAAATAAGAATCCCAGAAAATTCTGGAGAACCATCAAACCAAATCCTGCATCCTTGGAAATCCCTCTACTCCCAACCCTTGCCCTAATAATTCCCCACAAGAGACTGCATCTATCTTTAACTCTTACTTCATAGACTCTTTTTTAGTAAACTTATCCAAACCTCTAACACCACTGGTCCCTACAATAGTGTCACACCACCACTAAAAAACTCCTCTTCACTGAAACCAGTCCATGCAAACTGTATTAAAAATCTCCTCCTCAAACTAAAACCTTGCTCTGTATAAGCAGCCAACCTACCTCTAGTGTACCTTAAGGCTGCAGCCCGCACTATTGCCTATCCCATTTCCATTCTCATAAACTACTCAATAAGGAAATCCACTGTTTCCTCATTATGGAAAACATTCTATACTGTACCCCTTCACAAAGGTGATAATTCTACTGACCTTTCCAATTACCGGCCTATAGCTATATTGTTTCGTCTATCCAAAATCTTTGAGAAATGCATACATAAACAAATCCTTGACTAACCTCATCTACCAAAACCTACTCTCACCCACACAACATTTTTGACCACACCATAGTACCACAACAGCCCTCATCTCCTTTACAAACTCTATCTCCCAGGCCAGAGACAGCAACAAGCTGGTCTCCTCTCTCTTCATCTTTGCAAAGCTTTCATTACCATCTCTCAGCCTATCCTTCTTTCTAAACTCTTTCAGCTCAGTCTCTCTTTTCCAACTATCTCCTGGATTCAAAGCTACCACAAGGGATAATTCTGACGTACTTGTTTTAAAATACAACCCTTTGTGTACCCTCCTTATTGAAACAACTAAAAAATTGTGGCAAGTTTGTTTCAATGAATACACCAAGACATAGTTGGGGGCTCAACCCACGGTGGTATTCAATAGGGGGAAAAACATTAAAAACATCCTGGAGGACAAGAAAAATAGATGGTACAAGTCTTTGATGGTCAAATGTGGGTCATGTAAATTTTGTTGCTACATTAATGATGGGCCATATGTGGCAATACATGGGCATGATTATGCTTTATCATGCCTAGGGAGATGTAGTTGTAATACTACGATGTTGGTCTATGTTGCCACGTGTGTCAGTTGCCATGCTTTCTATGTGGGAAAAACTGTCCGAAAGCTAAAGGACAGGAATGGTGAACATCTTAAGCCAGTAGAAGGAAAGATGGGCACAATGCTCTATTCAAACATAGTGTTGGTTGTCCCAATTTAAAAAAAATATATTTTCTTTGTTATTGATCGGGTGGTACCGAACTTTTGGGATGGCAATGACAGACTTCTTGTTGAAAGCAAAGAAGTAAGGTGGCAATTGAGGTTAAATGCCACGCGACCACCAGGACTTAATGAAGGTATTTCCCTCATGCCCATGTTAAAGCAGAGATCTAATAACATTATTTAGCCCATTTACTATACTGGGTACAATGTTTAATTTGTATCCGGAACAGGTACACTATGGGGACGTAATAGTGTTTTGAATAAGTCTGAAACCATAGTTTGGTATTGTTTCAAACTTCAAAAGTTAATGGTTTTTCAGCTTGGGTATGTTTATTAGCATTGCCTGCTGCTATGTTCTTTTTACACACATGTTTTTTATATGTCAATGTTTTTAATTCGTGGAATACATTTTTAACAGTACTTTCAATATGTTCACTTAAACTTTGCAACCATTTTTGTTGTTTGTGGAACTTAGTGGATATGTTTAAATTAGGCTAGGTATTATATGCATTGTTAAATGGATTCTTTGATTTGTTTTAGATGAAATGATTTGCACTAAGCACTTTTTTTTAAGGGCGGTTCACCTAATGTTATTTTATGGTTGATGATTGGCTTATCAAGTAACTAATTAAGTGTTTGTAAAAAAAAAATTCACTATTTATTCTGTTGTAGTTAGAGGTTTCTTTGACTCTGATGAAGCCAATTACTGGCGAAAGCGCTTAGTCGAAGGAACATTTTGATGTTCATCATGTTATACTGCTGCAGTCATTACACTTGGGTTATCCTGCCGTCAGGCGGTCCGCAGTCGGCCAGAGTTCAAAAGTCTTGGTCCGGCGTCGGTTGCTGTCGCCTCCTCCCTGACGTCAGTGCGACAGGGGTATATAAGATGCAGCCGACACCATTTTCTTCAGTCTTTCTTGCCGCGCGGTGCCCGAAGCAGAAGCAGTTCGCAAGTGCCGGTCGGCCGACTCCTGAGATTTTCATTCTGAATCCAGAACCGAAGTCTTCTAAAAAAGCTAAGTACCCCGTTGGGGAAACTTTTTCTTGCCTCAGACCAATGTTAGTAAAAGTTAATAACTGTATTTCTTGTGGGAAGCAAATACCTCATAAGGATTTCCACTCCTATTGTATTCCATGCCTAGACCCTGATCACGGCGTCACTGGTTGTCGGTTTTGTGCTAGGTTTAACAAGCGCACTATTAAATGTCGGTTTGATTTTGCCTGACATTATTTTGACAGAAAATTCAATTACACTATGCAGTCGGAAATTCCGACGACCACAATGCATAAAAAGCGCAAGGACAAGGACAGGCATCCGAGGCCCAAAACTGATGACGAGGCCTCTTCTAGGCTGGTCGCCGGTTCTCCGGTTTTCAGCGAGGCGCCTACGCAGCCCCTGATGACCGCTTCCACAGAACCACAGACCGCCTCCGACTCCCACGTGGAGCTGGCTGGGCCTTCGGACATGCTAGGTTTTCAGCTTTCCGATCCTAACCCTACAGAGGGAACCAAAGTAGTTGAGCAATCCACAGCTACAGAGGGTGTTTTCAGACCTACCCAGTTAACCATTAAACCCTCTGCTAAGTCTAAGCCCTCCTTAAAAGCAAAGAAACAGACACAACTCTCTCCAGAGCAGGCTTCCATGCCTAAGAAACAAATGCTAAAAATGGCAGAGGACCTAATCACCCTGATCAGGGGGTCCCATCCCCCTCCTGATAAAAGGCCCAGACAGGATGCAGACTATGAATCTTCTGACCAGGTGTCCATTTCCTCTGACTCTTCCTCGGACCTACGATATTCTTTACCCCCTTATGAGGATTCAGATGCTGAGGAATCAATTCCATCAACCTCTCCACCTGAGGATTACTCCTTTGGGGAGACCTTACATACCATGAGGGAACATTTCCATTGGGAAGGCCAGGATTACTCAGAATCCAAGAAAAGGCTCAGAGACTTCCTTTTATTGCCTCAATACAGACCCCTTGCTATCCCGCCAGTTTTAGATATTGTGGATGATGTGTACACTGAATCCAGTTTAAACCCTGACTCCTTACGCCCCAGTTAAACCTGATAGATATTACAGAGTCCCTGACTCTCACAAATTTCTGTACAAAAGCCCTGTTGCTGACCCTGAAACTATTTCTCAAGGACCCAAAGGGATTAAGGCCTTATCAGCAAAAAACCCAGTTCCCTCTGACAGAGATTCCAGAGCATTAGACAGATGGGGAAAGAAGGTATATACGTCTGCAACTTTAGCAGTGAGAGCCTTGAATTGCCAGTTTCACATGCTAAAATATCAGCAATTTTTGATGTCTCAGTTGAAACAAAAGATGCTTCCAGATTCAGATCCTCCTAACCTTAAAGAAATGCAGGAATTATTGCATGCAGCTGAACAAGTGGGAAAACATACTTTGCAATGTGGGTTTGATTCCTTAAAGGCCTCCTGTAGAGCAGCAGTTACAAGCTCTATCATTAGAAGGCATGCTTGGTTAAAAGAACATACTTGATTAAGGTCAAATTATTGGATGCACCTTTGCAGCGGGATGTGCTGTTTGGAGTTAAGGCAGAGGAGGTATTAAAGAAGATGGAGGATAAGGCAAAAATCTATGCAAACGGTGAAAGATTTTTTACAGGTTCAGCCTCCTCGTTTTAACAGAAATTGGCCAACAAAGAATTGGTCCTTTCCAGTCACAGATAGACCTCAAAGGAGCAGATACAGACGTCCAAGAGGTAGAGGTCAGACACAAGGCCCTTACAGGCCTCTACAATGGAGTACACCAGGCCAGAAAGAAGGGGAACGCAGGCCTCAACCTTATAAAAAGCAGCCTCAATGACTTTCCACTGCAGCTGCCGAACAACTCTCTCTTGGCACCCCCCTTAGGAGGAAAACTGGCACTTTTCTGTCACAACTGGCATTGCATCACCAAAGACAAATGGGTTCTCAATATTGTATCTCAAGGTTACAGGTTCAACTTTCACACTCTGCCAAGGCTAAAAGGAATGCCAAATCAGCCACCAAATCAATGGGCAGAGGCTCAAAAACAAATTACAGCACTCATGGATATGAGAGCTATTCAAAAGGTGCCACCACAGGAACAAGGACAAGGGTTTTACGCAAGACTCTTTCTGGTTCCCAGAAAGGACAAAGCCTGGAGACCCATTCTGGACCTTTCTTCACTAAACACTTACCTGGATGTTCCGAAATTCAAAATGTTGACACTACAGCAGCTTCTTCCCATGCTGGGCAAGAAAGCTTGGCTCGTGACTTTGGACCTCAAAGAGGCATACCTGCATGTCCCTATCAGACAAAACTGCAGAAGATACCTCAGATTTCTAGCTGGTTCAATGCACTATCAATTCTCTGCACTGCCCTTTGGCTTATCTACTGCACTCAGGGTCTTCACAAAGTGCCTGGCACCAGTAATTGCATTTTGCAGGCAAAAATGGAATTCAAATGTATCCATACCTGGACGACTGCCTGATTCAAGCAGAGAGCAAGGACGTTCTAGTAAAGCATCTGGCGCACGTAAAAAAGTTATTAAGTTGCCTGGGGTACACAGTAAACAAAAAGAAATCAAAACTAGTGCCCTCACAACAGATAATATTCCTGGGTGCCAGCTTGAACACAACGGCCTAGATGGCTGATCTCACACCAGACAAGCAAGGACAACTGACTCAATATTTTCATTTAATGGCAACAAAGACCCAACTCCCTGCAAGAAAAATTCTGCAGGCCTTGGGCTACATGGCATCTTGCATACTACTAATTCCATATGCCGGACTGCATATGTGGAAACTACAATGGTACCTAAAGAGCGTATGGTCTCAACACTGTCAAAGTTTGGAAACAGTTATACCACTAATTCCTTGTCTACAACAGGAGTTTCGATGGTGGGCACAAGCTTGTCACCTCAACCAGGGACAGCCTTTCACTCAACCCACAGCCAGGCAGACACTGACAACATATGCATCGGATTACGCTTGGGGAGCACACATGGCAGGAAAATGTATCCAGGGCGAGTGGCCCACAGAGCAAAGACATCTCCACATCAATCAAAAAGAGATGCTAGCTGTACAAAATGCTATTATAGCTTTCAAGGACTTGCTGCATCCACGACAATTACTACTAAAGACAGACAACACCACAGTTATGTGGTACATAAACAAGCAAGGGGGCACACACTCCTACTCCCTCTGCAGGCAAGCCATGACCTTGTGGAACACAGCTCTAAACTACCAAGTTCATCTGCAAGCACAATTCCTGCCAGAAGAGAAAAACACACTGGCAGACGACCTAAGCAGAAACATTATGGATCCACACGAATGGGAACTGAGCCCACAAATATTCAGAATGATAACGCAAAAATGGTGGAGCCCGGACATAGATCTGTTTGCTTCCCCAAAGAACTGCCAATTACAGAAATTCTGCGCAAGGAGCTACCATCCACAAGCATGGAAAGTGGATGCCATCTCATTCAGCTGGAAAAAACTACAAGTATACGCTTTCCATCCTTTACCTCTCCTTCCAAAGGTACTCATAAAAGCCAGGCAGGAAGAGCCAAAAATGATCCTGATTGCACCAGACTGGCCACACCAGCACTGGTACCCAATCTTAAAGAACTTAGCACAAGAACCACCCTGGATTTTGCCTCAAATCCCACAGTTGCTGACACAGCACAGCAATCCGATACTTCACAGCCAGCTAAAGACCTTAAATCTAGCTGCATGGAAAATTCCTTAGTCCAGCAAGCAATGCCTCTCTCCAAAGCTGTTATGGATGGCATTCTGGAGGTCAGAAGGCCTAGCACCAGGAAAGCATACTCGGATAAATGGAAGAGATTCTGTGCCTGGAACCAAGCACACAGCCTTAACCCTCTTGTCCCAAACATTCCTCAGATACTTCAATACTTAACTGAGATGCTGAACAAAGGCCTCTCTTTTTCATCCATCAAGATCCACGCCTCAGCTATCTCTGCTCATTATAACACAGATCCACCAATTTTTTTCTAATCTTTTGCTCAAACAGTACCTCAGAGGGGCTAAAAACATAAGACCGCCCCGTAGAGCACCTGCACCAACTTGGGACCTCAACTTTGTTTTGGAAAAATTAACTTTACCTCCTTTTGAGCCAGCTAACACAGCAGACTTAAAGTACTTCTCTTGGAAAACTGCTCTGCTACTGGCAATAACATCAGCATGAAGAGTTTCAGAATTACAGGCACTAGTGGCAGTGGAACCTTTCCTCATCTTCCACCAGGACAAGGGTGTCTTTAAGAACTAACCCTACGTTTATGCCAAAGGTGGTATCAAGTGTGGCTCTAAACCAAACTAGTCATTTGCCAACTTTTCATCCAAAACCACAGAACAAAGGGGAGAGACTACTACATTCTTTTGACATTCACAGACAGTTACGCTTCTACTTGGACAAAACCAAAGCTTTCAGAAAATCTGAGCAATTATTGGTAGCATACGCTGCAGGAGCACAGGGAAAAGCCATTTCAAAGCAGACTATTTCAAAATGGATAGGACACTGTATACGTTTCTGCTATACCCACCATGGGAAACCTGTACCTAGCAGCATTAGATCTCACTCCACCAGGGCAACAGCCACTTCAACTGCCTACCTCAGAGGAGTACCTACCAAGGATATTTTGGAAGCAGCAACATGGAGTTCTGTGTATACCTTCACCAAACATTACCATTTGCCTTTATACTCCAAATCCAGAGCTGGCTTCGCCACTGCTGTACTGCAGGGCCTTATAGCCACCCCTAATGCCTTATAGATCCAGCTTCCCTACCTCAGCCTTGGGATTCCACCCAAGTGTAATGACTGCAGCAGTGTAACACGATGAACATAGTACAGTTTTGTACCTACCATAAATGTAGATGTTCGAGTGTAAACACTGCTGCAGTCCAGGTTACCCTCCCTCCTTCCCCTCTTACTTTCTGGTACTTACCTAGGTCATCTACCCTTTATTACCTATGGGGAGTATTTGCTGGTAACTAAAAATGGTTGTTTGCTTTTCTTTTGTATATTTTACTAGCAATTTGAATTGCCTACCTATTTGGGGGCACCTGACATCTGGGGCAAGAAAAACTAAAGAAAATGGCGTTGGCTGCATCTTATATACCCCTGTCGCACTGACGTCAGGGAGGAGGTGACAGCAACCGACGCTGGACCAAGACTTTGGAACTCTGGCCGACTGCAGACCGCCTGATGGCAGGATAACCCAAGTGTAATGACTGCAGCAGTGTTTACACTCGAACATCTACATTTATGGTAGGTACAAAACTGTACTTTGTCAATAAAGCTGGTGTGTTCCAGGTCGTTGTTGGGATTATTTCTGTATTTTCCAAGTTTTTTATTCCTGTTGGGAATCTGTTTTTGCTATGATTTTTGACCACACCTTAGTACCACAACAGCCCTCATCTCCTTTACAAACTCTATCTCCCAGGCCAGAGACAACAACAAGTTGGTCTCCTGTCTCTTCATCTTTGCAAAGCTTTCATTACCATCTCTCAGCCTATCCTTCTTTCTAAACTCTCTCAGCTCACTCTCTTTTTTCCAACTATCTCCTTTCCAATAGACTACAGGCTGTTAAATGGCTCTCTCTTCCCTATTAAGATGGGAGTCCCTCAAAGATCAGTACTTGGTCCCTTACTTTTCAGTATTTTCATAATTCACCTATACATTTCCTGCTGACAGTCATCCCTAACACAGCACGCAGATGACTCCACAGTCATCACCTACTCCGATACGGTCCCTGACCCAAAAACCCTTACACAAAAGTCTTTCAACCTTATCGAAACTTTGCTTTTGAACAGTCAACTCTTACTCAACCACTAAAACACTAAACTGCTACTTTTCCTTCCCATATAACTCTCACAACATAAATCCCCTTTCACCGTTACATCACTTAACAACACTACCATTAAAGCTGAAACCCATGCTACGCTTCTCTGTACCATTGTAGACCAACTAAGATTTGGCCTACCTGTATTCCATAGTATTAAAAAAACTCGTCAAAAACTAGGTCTGTTGTACAGAAATAAAAGGTTCCTAACTGTCGACTCATGACAGACACTTATTTATTAATTTATTTTACATTTGTTAACTGGGAAATTCCAACTGGACCAGGTCCATTTTCAGCGGAGTCCCGGGGAGAAAAGCTCCAGCATCTAGTTGTACAAAAACATTACAGCAAGTATAGTACACAATTAAGATATAGTAAACAAGTTACAACATATATGGTGAACATAGTAATATAACAAGAAATAACTAAAAACACTCCAAATAAATGATGGTATAGAAAATAAGTAAAATGACAATGTCCGTTATACATTGGTAAGAGAAGAAACTGTATTAAGTAAATTCTACAGTTAACGTTCAACATTTCAAATGAACAAGCATGCAGGTGATCAGAGAGCAATTTGGAGAGTTAATAGCAGTATGGGTAAGTTTGTGTGATACAGGGACATAACCATGTACTAAGGAGATGTGATTTGAGGGAGTTTTTGAATATAGAGATGGAGGGGGCAGTGGACAACGGAATGGGGTAGACCGTTCGAATTTCTGGCAATGGTATGGGAGAAGAGTGCTTTCCCTGTGTTATTATTAGCCTTGGTGATGGAGAGAAGAGATTTTTCACTAGATCTGAGGTACCGGTTTGCACTGTAGACAATAAGTAGATTGGATATTGAGGGTTTTTTCCAGGGTGTTTGAGAATATTATAGGCTGTACTCAGCTGGTGATAGTTAAGTAGCTGTGGTAACGTAAGCCATTTTAGTTCTTTTAGTGCAGTACAGTGATGGGATCTATAGGTTGAGTTAGTAGTAAAATTGTAGCATGATCCTAGTTTGTCTAGGTCACACGTTCTGATTTGGTGAAGTTTGGTGCTGGGTATAATGGCGTTGAGAGGAGGTAGCTTTGTGCAAGAGTGACTAGCTTTTTGTGAGAGAAAGGACTTATGCCTGTATAGGGAGCCTAGCTTTTTGTGTACAAGTTTTATGATATGTGAGATGTGGGCATCAAAGTGAAGATTATTGTCAATTTCAATGCCCAGAAGTTTGGTGTGGTTAGAGGGGGAGATGGTGGTGCTGTCCTTAGATGTTATGATAAAGGAGAGGTTTTTTTTTATCTATTAAGGAAAAATAGTAGCAATTTTGTCTTTTTGGGATTTAGAATTAGTTGGATACCTGAGATCCATTTTTCTACAGAGTTGAAGGTATCCTGAGTGAGTGTTTGTAGGGTGGTGGGAGATGAGGCGGAGCAGAGCAGGGTTGAATCATCTGCATATTGAATGAGTGTGGCATGCTGTGTAGAGTTATTGAGGTTATTTGTGAATATAGAAAATAGTAGTGGGCCCAGTATAGAGCTCTGTGGGACTCCTATGGTGGTTGGAAGTTGTGGAGACAGATTTCCTTTCCACTGTAGAGATTGTTGCCTGTCAGATAGGTAGCTTCTGAACCATGCAATAGTAGAGGAGGTGAAGGATAGTGATGTTAGTGAGTCTAGTGGATGGAGTGGGAGACCATGTCAAACGCCTTTGAGAGGTCTAGGAAAATGGCTGATACATATTTGTTATCATTCCTGTGAAGGATGATATGATTAGTGAAGGACAGAAGAGCGGTGGTAGTGCTGTGATGTGGACGGACTCCATGTTATGTAGTACATAGGAGATTGTGTGTTAAGAAATGCCATCACCTGCAAGTGGATGCATGTGTCAAGAATTTTAGATAGGGGGCACAGGATGGCAATAGGTCTGTAGTTGGAGAAATCGTAGGAGTTATCTCCTTTATGGAGAGGAATGATGTGAGATACTTTCCAAAGTTTGGGTATGTAGGATTCTTGTATGGAGCAGTTGATTAGAATGGAGACAGTATATGATAGGGAGTCACTAGCCATTTTTAGGTATGCTATCAGCTCCCAGTGTGGTTGGTTTGAGTTTTAGGAGGAGTTTTTTTGATAGTTGAGGTGGGCACAGGTGATAGGCTAACAGAGGGGGTATTGTAAGATAGGTTGGGTTGCGATTAAGGTAGGTTATTTTTGGTTATTTGACTGGACAAGGCTAAGATGGACTTAGTAAAATGGTTATTAAATTGAGAAGCTATAAATTGAGAAGCTATATCTAAGGTATTGTCTGTAGAGTTGGGTGCTGGAGTAGTGGTTTTGCCTGGCTTTAGTAGGGAGTTAATGACATGCCAGAATTGTTGTGGATTCTTTGAATATTTACTTTGGACACTAAGAAAAGTTTTGTTTGTTTATTTTGGATTCAGCCTTAGCCTTGTTTCTAAGCTGCTGTTAGTATTGCCTGGAGCTAGGGTTATTTTTTCTCTGGCTTTTAGCAAGGCTCTAGTGTCCTTAGTTAGCCAGGGTGCGTAGTTGGCCTCAACTGTGATCTTGCTGCTGGGTGCAAGACTGTTAAGATTGCTAGAGAAGGTAGTGTTGAAGTATTCTGCTGCATAGTCTAACCCTAGTGTTCATAGTGGTTCCCAGTTGCAGTGGCTTAGGACTGTATTTAGGTATTGTGGGGTAAGGTTATGGTCATCTTGTACTATTTTGTATACAACTGGTTTGGGGTGAATAGGAAGGTGAGGAGATTATCACTTAGGTCATGTGGGAGACAGCCTACTGTATAATTTTGCTTGGGATAGTTGGTTAGTGTCCAGTCCAATGTAGATTTTTTTTTGTTTTTCTGTCTATTCTAGTTGGTCCTTCAATTAGTTGAGAGAACCCATATAAGTTGATATGTGTAGAGGGGCTGCTGGAGTTGCAGGCTGTCTAGTCGATGTTAAGGTCATTTAGTAGGATTGTTTCCTGTGGTAGGTTGTCCTTTGTCCAGTGTAGGATGTCTTCTATTATGAATGAGTTATTGCCTGGTGGTATGTAGCAGCATATTATATTGATCTTCTTGGTGTTTCTTAAGGAGAGGACAGAAAATAGGACTTCAGCATTTTTAAATGTGGGTGCTTACTTGTACTTATGGGTACTCTTGCCTAGGCTTACCTCCTCCCTAACCTGCTACATTATTCTCAGGTCCTAACTAACCTTCAGTGGAATGTCCTCATAAACTTACAAACCATTTGTAATAAAGTAGCTAGATTTGCGTCTCATAACCCACCGAGGTCACATCACTGTCTTGCCCTTACTTTAAACTGGCTAGAATTCCCTTTCCATCTTCATCTTTCTCAACTTACCCTCATTCTCTCCATCATACACAAACCCTCCTCCTGCCCTTCTATATCCACCCTGTTCCCCCCCCCCCGAAGTCTAAGAAGCTCAGATTAATTACACCCTGAAATTTCTAAACCTAAGAGTACAAAAACTTTATGATATACACCAAACCTTTCATGGAACACACTTCCCTTGTCTTTACAAAACACAAACCAGGCCACTTAACTTTAGGATGACCTTTAATTCTAGCTGGACTTGTCATTGCGAATATCCCACATGAACTCTCTACCATCTTTCCATATCTCCCTCTCTTACTCTCTTCCTACTGTGCTTTTTACTCTATAACTTGTCGTTATATCTGATTCTCCTTATCCCAACACTCTCAGTATTCCCTTCTCATTCACTTCCTACTTGCCCTCCTCATTAACCTCCCTTTCTTTCCCCTTCCTACTTACCTAACTTTCCTATTTTCCCCATCTCCTGTAGCATACCTCCTAGCAAAACTTGTAATTGTTTAATCTGCTATTCTATAATCTCCCCCCTCCTAATTAATTCTCTACAAACTAGATTTCCTCCATGGTTCCTAATATTTACTGCTTAAAGCTTTTCTTGAACCTCTGGTTTATTTCCAAAATCACTGTAAATTGATGTGTAATTCTTGCTACAGCAGTATAACCTCACTTTATTATTTATGTCTTCTGCTTTGGCTTCTTCCAAGCCAATTCTGTTCTGTGATAAAAGTGTGAATGTGATGTAATCCTATCTCTCCTTCATTCTTCACTGGGTTCGGCACTGATCCTCGGTTCTGACTCAGCCCTATGCAAATGTTCGAGGTCTTCCAATAGCTTGTGGCTGTATTCGTATCCCATCGTGTCCTAGGAAAGCTCCCCAGATCTTGTTTGCCACTAAACAGATCGGGTGCTTCCATATTTACTTTGGCTAAGTGGAAAACTTCTTTATCCATTATTAAAATATTTTGTCCTTTTCCTGTTTAAAAAATTTAGCGATTAGAGTTTTATTAGAGTTTTGTTAAATATTTCCTTAGTTTAAAGTGTTTGCTGTTGTGCCTTTTGCTTCTGGCCATTGTTTTACTGCTACACCTTTATTCCCCTTCCCTGTCCCGGCTTAAATTCTCTACTTTCAAGCCTGTTTTTAGTTAGAGGGCTTCCTTTTTGCTATTTTTTGCTGTTTTTTGTTTAGCATACAAGGCTGTTTAAATTTGACGGTATGTGTAAAGTGAATTATTGCCTCATATTATTTCCTGTTCTAACTTAACTTAACTATCTTAAAGCATCAGTTCGTTTGAGTAAGAGGGCTGCCGTCACCAGTTTGAATTAGAGGGCTGCCTTTGATGTTCTTCATCTCACATTGCTGCAGTCCTTACACTTGGGTAGTCCGCTGTCCTCGAGAACTGCCCTTCCTGATTTTTCTTTCAGACCGAGTAATTGTTAAGTACCCGTTGTTTCTTTCAGTGGTTTAATTCAAAAAAGTGAATAACTATATATATAATATATATAGATATGTATATATTTGTGTATTCTTTGTTTGGGGCCTGATATATATATATATATATATATATATATATATATATATATGTATTATAGTAGTAACATTGTTTTTTTGTTTGCTATACTTTTAAGTGGTTTGTTGTTGTTATATTTGTGATTGACTGTTGTATATTGATTATGTCTAAGGAACACAAGGAAACCAAACCCTCTGGGTTCAAGAAGTGTGGAAAGTGTAGCCAGAAAATGTCTATAACTGATGGTCACACTGTTTGTGCATACTGCCTTGGGGCAGTGCATCTACAAGAATTCTGCACCATTTGTCACACTTTCAATTCAATTGTGCTGCTTGAGAGAAAGAACAAACTTATAGTGAGAGGTTTACTGACGTCCCCCTTCAGTGAAGCGCTTGAAGAAGGTCAGGGCACTTAAACATTGGCCAAGTCTCCTTCCTCAAAGTCCAACAAATCTGGAAAGAGGTCATCTCCTCCTTCTGATCAATCTGAGCCAGCAAAAGAAATTGACCAAAGTGGCATCTCTGGATCCTAAGACTGCTGGGCCCGGAAAATCTCCTTCCTCGGCTCCTGTGTTAATGCCGATGGAGTTTGAATTACAGAGCCGGTTTCTCCTACTTTAAGATCTCCTCTACTGGAACCAGTCAGATCCCCTACCCCCTTCACTGTCCTCCAGGAGTCTTTCTGATGATAACTTGGATCGGGTGGTACAGAGACTTTTAAGGACACCGACACTATCCAAACTGCTGTCTGCTCCAGTCCAGAGGGATTTGGAACCGACCAAGACTTCCCCTTTGACATTGATTCCTCCTCCGCGTCAACATGGGACCTCGGAGCTGGAATGTCTGGAACCAATTGTAGTGGTGCCGTCAGTGCCAAGCTCTATCCTGGGATCTTCAGGCCTGAGGTCTCCTCCGACGTCCTCTGTTCCGTCTGAACTTGAGGAGTCTAGGAGCAGACGCTGTCTGGTCAGGTCTGGGGTGGAGAGTCGAATCGGACAGTTGTCTGATCTGAACTTGCCTCTCGAGGCTTTGGTGCGGGTGAGCTCTGCTACATCAGCCTCTGAGCTAACCCTCTTGGTTCCAAGGATGCTTTCTGGTTCTTAGGAGCCGGAGGTTTCCTCGGATCAGGGGTGGGGGGCTTTCGAGGTGATGAGGAGAGTGCTGTCTCCACAGACAGCTCCACTCTCAGGTCCTGACATTCTTCCCCCTAAAGCACTGGTGTCTTTATTTGCATCACACCATCCACAGACACGTGGAGACCCTAGGCCTTATAATACCCCATTGGGTGAACCCCTCTCTTCTGAAACCTCTCCAGAATACCCTTCTGAAGAGGTTCCTCATAAGAGACTTTGCAAGAGGAAGCATTTGGACTCCCCAGAGGAGTCAGTCACTTTTGATACTGACCTTGATGAGTCATAAGGGTCCCCACAGTCACCTCTGAGGATGTCTCCTTTGCAGACATCCTGGAAATGCTTAAACAGAGAGGTGGCTGGAGGTCCATCAACCCTTTTGAGGGAGGAGTCTGTATACCTGAAAGCCTTTGGATTTCACCCTTCCACCACTTGTGTGTCTCCGCCTTTCGACAAACTCATGGGATTAGTTAGATGAAAGGCATGGGAGTCTCCAGACACAGTGGAACCTGTTCCTTGGAGGCCAGACAAGTTTATTACTGAACCATCAGACAAAGATTTCCTTACCAAGGGTGTTCCAGTAGATGCTGTGGAGGTGGCGATGGCGGCCACCAAAAAGGAACTTTCAGAGACATCCTCGTCTGTCCATCCGCCGAACAAGGAGTCTCGTACGATGGGCAAATATGGAAAGCACACGTTCTCTTCAGTGACTTTTACACTCAGATCGTTGAATTATTTGACGCACTTTACTAGGCTACAAAGAGATCTCCTAAAGGAGCTAGGAGATATTCTCCAAGGATTAGTAGCTGCAGGGATATCAGACAAGGTTTTCTGTCATCTCTCCACCTTAAACTCTGTGGTTAACTCCTCCATGTGGCTCATTTCTTATGCAGCAGATGGAGCGAGTAGAGCAGCAGGTTCAGGAATTTCCCTAAGGAGGCATTCTTGGATATGCTTGTGTGACTTTGTGGAACCCTTTAAATCTTTTTTAATGCCCCCTTCGATGGCTCGTCCTTGTTCAGGCTGAAAGTCAAGGACACACTAACCAGGTGTGAGCAAGAAGGAAAAACCCTCTCTGCCATAGGAGTCCATTTTTCCCTACCTTCTAGACCTTGCCCAATAGGTCAAAAGGGAGAAAAAAATGTGGTTCCAAAAATCCCAGAGAACTTTTTAAGACACATGTGGTGATTCTTCCCCCAGGGGCAAAGGGGAAGCACTAATGGAAGATGCCATCCAAACAGCAGAGGGGGGGGTCTGCAAAATGAGGGCGACAGGGAGACATTCCATGGTAAGCCCTTTCAGTGCTCCTGAAAGGAGGCCCATCTGTCCCTCTCTGGATGCATTTGGGGGTCTCTTATCTTTGTATCCAGAAGCCTGGCTAGAGATAAGACAAATGCATACAAAGTATCATATTCAGAGGCTACTCTATACCCTTTTCCTTCCCTGTCCAAAACTTAAAGAATATCCTGGACGTTCCACCCTGTCAAAGGGAACAGGCAGCTCTACAAATTCAAAAGTTGCTAGACAAAGGAGTCATCCAAACAGTCCCTGCAGAATAAATAGGATCTGGAACTTACTCAAGGTTCTTTTTAGTGCCAAAGAGAACAGGGGGACTGGAGACCTGTACTGGATCTCAGCAGATTAAACAAATTGGTAAGAAGAACAAAGTTCTGGATGGTAACACTCCAGTAAATATTCCCTTTTCTGGGAAAAGATGATTGGATGTGCTCTATAGACCTCCAGGATGCGTACTATGACATAGAAATGGACAGGCCATCCAGGAGTCATCTACACTTTCGGCTGAGAGTCAGTCACTACCAGTTTCATTGGTCTCACTACATCCCCTAGAGGGTTCACCAAGTGCATGGCAGTGGTCATGGCTCACTTGAGACATCTAGGATTCTGAGTGTTTCTGCATCTAAACGACTGCCTCCTAACCACCATCACCAAGCATCTACTAGAAAAAGCAAGAGACACCACATTACATCTCTGCTCTCATCTAGGAATCATGATAAATTATGAAAAATCTGCCTTGTTGCCATCTCAGCATATTGTTTTTATAGAAGCAGTTCTAGATGCAACGCAAATGATGGCAAAATGTCCCCCAGAAAGAGTCCAAGCACTTCAACATCCGGTCTTAAACCTTCTTTCCAGGAGAATACTACAGGCAAGAACAGTCCTCAAAGTCTTGGGAAGCATGGCAGCAGCAATAAACTTGGTTCCATTAAGCATGCTTGCACATGAGGATTCTGCAGTGGCTACTGTTCACTCAGTAGTCCTTACAAGAACTTCCCATGTCCCACCAAATTTCAGTAACTGAATCTTGCATGAAAGACCTTAGCTGGTGGCTTCACTCCACTCAAGTGACATCAGGTCGACCCTTTGTTCTTACACATCCACTAGCCACAGTAACCACGGATGCTTCCCAGATTGGGGGGCGGGGGGCATTATCTGGGAAGAACAGTCCAAGGCACCTGGCAGGATCACGAGGCCCATTTGCACATCAATGTCTAAAGATGAGAGCGGTGCTTTTAGCATTGCAAGCATTTCAGGACACTCTTCCACTGGGAACTGTTGCAGTACAGACAGACAACCTGTCAGTTGTTTGGTACGTAAACAAACAAGGAGGAACCAGGTTCTACCCCCTTTGTCGCGAGGCCCTGAGAGTATGGCAGTGGGAGACCTCCTCTCAACGCTTTCTGATAGCAGTGCACATCCAGGGGAGATCCAGCATGATAGCAGACAAACTAAGCAGAGCGATCTGATGTCTCATGAGTGGTCCCTAAAACAGGAAGTAGCGGAGATGATTTTCCGCAAGTGGGGCCAGCCTTGCTGAGACCTTTTTTCCTCGTCCATAAATGCCAAATGCAGCAGCTTTTTTGCCCTAATCCCCCCTCCGAGAGAGTAACCAAGGGATGCACTTGTATACGATTGGCCCTCTGGTCTCCTATATGCCTTCCCTCCCTTTCCGTTGATACCCAAAGTTCTTCAGAAAGCCAGCTCATTGGGAAGTAACTTAATAATCGTCGTTCCATACTGGCCTCGTCAAATCTGGTTCCCCTTCCTTTGGCCTCATCTCCCGGAGGAGCCGTGGGTTCTGGACCCAATTCCAGACCTTCTGTCTCATGTGTCAGGGATGCTCCATTCCTCACTTCAAACCCTCAAATTGAATAGGCTATTCCTATTCCAAACATAGCCAGACTCCCTAATCTGTCTGCATCCGTGAAACATATCTTGATCTCGTCTCATAAGGCTTCAGTGAGGAAATTATACATGAGCAAATGGAAAAGATTTTCTACCTGGGCATTAAATAACCACATTGATCCTTTTTCTGCACCTATAGGCTCCATTCTTGAATTTTTGACAAAGCTATTCAGTGAAGGCGCAGCTGCAGCCACTATTCGAGTTCAGTTAGCAGCAATAAATATTTTTCATATAAGTGAATCAGTCCCAAATCTGATGTCTCACAGACTATGCAAAGCTTTTCTGAAGGGCACTATTTTATTAAGACCATCCATTAAGACTCCTGCAGTGCCATGGGACCTAAACTATGTTTTATCATGTTTGATTCTTCCCCCCTTTGAACCTGCATCATCCTGTGATCTAAAGTTTTTGACATGGAAAACAATTTTCTTGATTACCATCACTTCTGCTAGAAGAGTTTCAGAGCTGCAAGCATCATCTATAAAGCCACCCTACATGCTTTTCCACAAAGACAGAGTACCCCGTCGAACAAACCCAGCTTTCCTACCAAAACTATGCTCAGAATCTAATTTGAATCAATCTATAGAACTACTAGTCTTTTTCCCCACCTATGGCAACAAGGCAGAATATATGCTACACCAACTGGATGTAAATAGGCAATTACGCTTCTACTTACGTAGGACAAAGGACTTTAGAAAATCTGACCAATTATTTGTTTCATTCTCAGACTCAAGAAAGGAGATCCTTACAAATCTCACAACAAAGAGCTTGCCTTTAAAGTCAAAGGTCATTCTACAAGAGCCATAGCAAGCTCTTCGGCATTTCATGCTAGACTACCAATTGACAGTATTTATGCTGTAGCTACATGGGCAAGACCGCATACCTTTATCACTCATTGCAAAGTGGATTTGGCCTCCAGGAACAGGGCGTCCTTTGGATCCACAGTTCTGAAGAATATTCTCCCGTGAGCCACCCAAGAAACATGGTGCTAGGGACACTGTCCCAACCAGTGAAGAATGAAGGGAAGATAGGACAACATCACATAAAGAAGTTATGTACTCACCATAATGTTCCAAGTGTGTTGTCCATTTCACCTTCATTCCTACATCCCACCCTCCTTTCCCCACCCTTTGGCTACTGGAGGGACAGAGCAGTCACAATTGGAAACAAATATTCTCCGACCTTCATTGCTGTACAAGTTAGATATGTTTTATTGTTACCTATGGTTATATCAGCAAACAAGATCTCAAGAGCTTTCCTAGGGCATGATGGGATAAGGATACAGCCATGAGGTAGTGGAAGACCTCAAGCTTTTGTATAAGGCCTAGTCGGAACAGAGGATCGGTTCCGAACCCAGTGAAGAATGAAGGCGAGATGGACAACACACATGGAACATTATGGTGAGTACATAACTTCTTTTTATTTCTGCTTAGTGTGTTTAGGCACCCCTGCCATTTTTTCTTGCTAGCTATATTTTTTGTACCTGTCTTGCCATCCTGAGTTTTGATAAAAACTGTGTGTGTTTACTCTGCTTAGACTATTCATGTATGCTACTGTTAATCCTATTAGTTATTGCAATGAAATAATTTGTTGTACTGTGGAGCATTTCTCCCCAGGCATCCACTGAAAAAGGGATTTTGATCAGTTGGACTTTCCCAGTTAAATGTCAAATAAATAAATTTAAGGAGGCTTGCTTGGCTGCATTCTCAGAACCTTCCAGATGATAAAAATGAGATTTGAAACTCGCCCTTGGATAGAAATTTAGTGTTTCATCTGCTGCTGAGGTGATGAAAAAGTGTGATGAAAGGGTCAAGCTGACCCAGGGAATCTGTAAAATTTTTCAGCCCTCCGTTTCCAAACTGTCCAAGGGATTTTCTTTCTCCTTATCCAATTTCAGCAAAATAAATAAATAAATAAACAGTCCCAACAGAATACAGATTAGCAGACGTTTAAGAAGTGGCAAGGAGATTCCAAAAATAAAGTCTCAAACCTCCCAAAACCAAGGACACTCCAACAAGTCAGAATAATTGTTCAAGAGACTTTGTGACCCTCTCCCACCCTGGCCCTCTTGCTCTTCCAGAAAGTCTGAATCTCCATTTGTCTCTTTGGTTACAGATTGTCTCAGACAAATGGGTTCCAAAAGTCATTCATCAGGGTTGAAAATGGCAGTGGGAGGAAACTCTTTCCAGCGGGGTCATTCCTCATCCTACAGGTCAGAATGTTTTGTTTCCCCCCTGTTCTTTATTGCATGCTTTTCCAAGGAGTGATAGAAGCAGTGCCTCCTTCCTAGGTGTGGAAGGGGTTTTATTCAAATATGTTCATAGTCCCAAAAAAAGAAAATGCTTTGAGACCAGTTCTGGATCTTTCTTTCATAAACCTGTTTGTGATGGTGACCAAATTCAGAATGATGTCACTTCTCAACTTGATGCCCATTCTTCCTCTTTCATGTTTCCTGGTAACTTGCCTTAAAAGATGCTTATCACATTCCTAATCATCTAGACTTCAGACATTTGCTAAGTTTTGTGTGTCTTGATCAGTTCTCTTTCTTACCCTTTAGACACTGTACTGCACCAAGAGTGTTCACTAAGTGTCTAACTCCAGTTATAGCTCATTACAGGCAACAGACCGTCCACATTTTACATAGGTAGGCAATTTATCTTTGCAGAGTCTTTTTCAAAATGTCAGGAACCTCTTTTGGGTGAGAGGTCCCTTGCACAAGCTGGTATTCCTGTAGAACATTAAGAAGTCTTTCTTGATTTCTTCACAAAGGATTGTGTTCCTGAGATGTCAGCTAGGTATGTCAGTTCAAAGAGCTGTTCTTCCACAGGTAAAATAGATATTTATGTAGATCTACTTCTAAGATTTTCCATTCAGACTTCAGTTACTGCAAGGAAATACCTCAGGATTTTGGATCTCATGGTATCTGTGATTCTCATGATACCCCTGGCAAGACACCATACGAGAAACGTACAGTGGTATCTGAAATCTCTGGTCCCAGTATCAACAGCCTTTATCTTTTCAGATTCTAGTATTAGGGTTTATCAGAAAAGAAATCACTTGGTGGAGACAACAGATGTCCTTAAATCAAGGTCTCCCTTCTCCCTACCTGCTTCAAAGCAGTCAGTCACCACAGATGCTTCAGACTTTGCTTGGGGAAGCAAGATCAGAAGAGATAAAAGTGCAGGGGATGTGGGACACCAAGGATAGGCACAAGCACATAAATACCAAGGAGATGCTTGCCCTGATCAAGGCACAAAATTCGTTGAACCATCTTTGGTCTCCAGGACCTCTTCAAGTGATTACAGACAATACCACAGTGATGTGGTACATCAAGGAGCAAGGGGAAATAGGTTGTACCTCCTTTGCAGACCACCCACGTTAGCCTGAGATACAGCTTCACAGCACAGTCTCACACCATGTGCATCCTACATTCCATCAGAGCAAAACTGTGTGGTAGACTGAGCAGGTCAGGTTCAGAGCCAGACCCTCATGAATAGAAACTAGATCTGAGAGTCTTCCATGATTTGATCCATCTGTGGAGAATTCCTCAAGTAGATCTCTTTGCCTCCTCCCCGAACAGTCATCTGGCAAAGTACTGCTCCAGGACTCCATGCAAGAAGGCCTTAAAGATAGATTTCTTTTCTATATTTTGGACATGGATGTTCCTGTACGCCTTTCCACTAATATCCAGGGTACTTTTGAAGATTCAAAAAGAATCTCAAAGATCGTTGTGTTGACTCCCGTCTGATCTAGGCAACTGGGATTCTCCCTTCTTTTGGAAATGGCAAGGGGCAATTACCACAGGCTTCCTCACAGAATGGATCTGCTCTCACAAGAACAGGGTGTTTGATACACCGCAACATCAATCATCATCAGTTAACAGCCTGGATAATAGGGTCTTAATTCCTTTTAGGCACCTGTTTTCTGAGGACATGCAGCAGGTACTAATGGAGGCAAGAAAGCCTGCTACTAGAAAATCATATATTAGCAAATGGAAAAGTTTTTTCAGATGGTGCCATCAAAATAATCAAATGCAATATCTGTGTTTGTTACTATCCTGTGGCCTTTCTTATTTCTCTGTCAAGGTTCATTTACCAGCCATTTCAGCATTTCTGCCTATTTATCCTCCTTTTTCAAGGCATTCACATGTCAAAATGTTCTTGAAAGGAATTTTGCATAAGAGGCCTCCAAGGCAGTTCAAAGATCTTAGGTTCTTAACATGGGAAACAGTTTTATTGATTGCTCTGACATTTGCAGTAAGGTTATCTGAGTTGCAAGTTGTTGTGGTCTATAGGACGGTGCAGTGGTGTAGCTGTAGCATTGTAGCCTCACAGCAAGTGGTTCTCCGGTTCGATTCTCTGCTAGGAGTGCCTTTTGTGTGGATTCTGTATGTCCTCCCTGTGTTCGTGTGGGTTTCCTCTGGGTTTCCTCTGGGTGCTCTGGTTTCCTCCCACGTTATAAAGACATGCGTCTGGAGCATTTCTCTCCAGGCCTTCCCTGAAAATTGGCTTCATTCCAAATCGGACTTTCATGGTTAACAATTGTTAAATAAAAATGGTGAGTCATCCCTACCTCATTTTCCACAAGAACAGGGTTTCTTTGAGAACTACTTCCTTTATGCCTAAAGTTGCATCACAGTTTACTTTAAGTCGAGCTATCCATCTCCCAGTATTCTTTCCTGAACCTAAAAATGAGGGAGAAAGGATACTCCATACTTCGGATGTCCACAGACAACTCGGGTGCTATCTTGACAGAACTAAATCACATCATTGGATCAATTGTTTAGCTTTTGTGAAGATAAGGGACAACTGGTGTAAAAACAGACTTTTTCCAAATGGGTTTCTAAGGCTATTGCTTTTTGTTATACTCACCAATACAAATGTATTCCAAGGATGGTCAAGGCCCACTCTGCAAGGACCTGGCCTTCTTCTATGGCTTTTTGGAAAGAGTTGGATTCTAGCGATATTCTAGAAGCTGCTACTTGGTCTTCTGTACATAGTTTTACAAAGCACTATATGGTTGGATTCTTTTCTAGGTCTAGATCATGCTTTGCTAAGGCCATTCTCCAGGGGCTCCTATACCCTTCTTCCACTTCCTAAATGTAGTTAGTTGTGGTAATCTACACATATAGCGAAGACTACTGCAACAGTGATCAATATGAAGAACATAGCAGAGTTGTGTAAGTGAACTTGACATAACAGTAACATGTTCAAATGATCCCTGCTGCAGTAGCCCATCTCTCCCTCCATCCCTCTTGTTTTTTTTTTTGTGTGTTTTTTATGCCAGCGTATGGACATTAATTTTTTTGTTATTCCTAGCCTTTTCCTTTCAGGGCTCAGCCTCCCTCTGTCTACTTGCAGGAAAGCTCTGAAGTGCTTTGCACCCAAATTTATCTTTTAGTCAGCTGAACTCAAGGTGCTTGACAGTTTTAGGTGCATGAAAGGTACCTAAAGCTTTGGAAGCTGACCGTCGGTTATATCCGTGGCAGGATATATAACCCAGATAGCTAAGGCTACTTCATTAGTGATCATTCAAACATCTACAGTTATGCCAAGTTCAACTTACACACCTGTACTTCACATAGTAGTTGCATTTTGGGGAGTGTACTAGAATATGTGCAGAAACTTTGAGTCCAACAATAAGAATGAATTTGAAAATCTTATTGCCACAACTGACAAGATGGTTGTACATGCCATTAAAGGCACCAGTGATGCTGTAGTCTGTTCTTCCAGGGCAACTGTGTTATGGCAGTCTAGAGAAGGCATACTTTGCTTAGGATATGGACTTTCTGTGGGGATGTAAAATCTGTTACATGATGGCACAGTCATGAAAGACTTGCTTTCAGGACACTTAACTGACAACCTAATTGCAGACATGCAGAAAAAAAGGGGCAAGGCAAAGGTCTTCATTTAAAGATATCTGCCCTTCCCTCTACACATCATTTTCAGGTGGGTTGCCCTACAAGTAAAAGACTATTTGGTAAAATACAGGTGTGCTTGTCCAGCAGCCTCTTGTGCAGAAAAAGTTAAAGAAAACTCTGCCTTTTATAGAATCTGGAAAGTATCAACTTAAGATTCTCTGAGCTGGCAGTATTTTTGCTTTTCCTCCTACCTTCCTGTAATAAAAGGGGATACTGCCAGCACAGCTAGCTGGAATTTTGTAAATAATTATATGCCATTGGTGAATATTGAAATGATTTATATAAGATGCTTTGTGTTACAAATGTATTAGAACTGTGGGTCATGTGTATATCAAACTGCTCTGTTCAGATGTTTGTGTTGAAAAGGTATTTTGTAAAGTGCTTGTGCTTAAAATGTATCTATAGTGTGCCCCCTACTGGAAGAAAACAAAAATGTACATGCACTATTATAACTGTTTAAATGTATGTGTGCCAGCAGAGGAAACTGGAGGGTTAACTTCAGTCCGGTCAACTTTAGAAAAATAGCTGAAATTAAATTACTTTATAGGCTGTCTCTCAGGTTTTCAGTGGAGATAGAGACACGAGTCTGTATCAGGAAGCTTTCTGTTTTGTCTTTGGAGTGAATTAATTGCTACTTTTGAAGCATGAAGGAATGCATTTTTTTTATGACTTCCAGCATTTGCCAAAGATCTGAGGAAAAGCCCTTGTCTGTATATTTTACAGGTAGATGCTAAATGCTTCCAGCTTCTAGCAATGGGAGTTTTGGCCTGGGAACTAGAAGTCAGATGACCAGAAATTATACCATTCTGCAAGCTATCCCAGCAGTAATATTTTAGATATTGATTTGAGAAGTCTCTTAATGAGACAGAGCATTGTGCATTCTGTCTTGGACCTGACAATGACTGGAAGATCCATTCACCACATCTGCCTTGCGCTTATGGAGTGACTTTCTAGTGAACAGTATTTCTCTTCAATACAGTCAGGAATATAGTGAAGCTTAGTTGTTTTTTCTTTGTGTGAGCCTGTACTGCAATGCTATTTTAAATATTTCCTGTGGTTTTGAATTCTGATGTCACTGTGAATATATATTTGGTATTGGTTTGTTCTTTTATTATGTATTTTTAAATATATTTAAACATTTGATCGTGGCTGATCTATGTAGCAATATTTAAGTTTTGAGAGTACTTGCATATTTATTTGGTGACACTGTGTGGGCCACTCCTAATAACATTGCTCTTGGTCAAACTACCATTTGCGTTAATATTAATATTACACATTAAGATTTGACACCCTTTGTTAAGGGCCCTAAGGTAGCTGATAAGGAGTGACTGGTGGAAGTGGAAACTACCTTATAGTCAGGGCAGAAGGGGGCATAGTTAGTAAACCTGTGCCAGCCCACATCAGTTAGACATTAGACGCTCCAAAACAACCAACTCTCTGGCCAAACATGTTGCACAAATACTGGGCATGAATTTCTTTTTTTTTTGGCATTGACAGGGTTGATCAAAACCCTAGAGGGGGTCCTAGGAATGATTTATTAGAAGCCAAGAAATTAAGATGGCAAATCAGGTTGCAGGCTTTAAATCCACCTGGGGTGAATGACAATTTAAGTATCATTAGTTTATTAAAACTTAGATCTTACAGCATATAAAACTATAACTTTCTATGGAGATTTTAAAATATTTTCATTTTTGCAATTCATAAAATATTCTTTTTTACATATTTTTTATGTCTAGCGCATATTTTTTACAGCTTATTTTATTTTTATTTTCATTTCTATTTTTATTTTGTATTTTTCCAAGTATTAGTTTGTTGCTATCACTTTACATTTTTGAGGGATCATTTTGATTGTTAATTAATGATTGGTTCAGGTGATTGTGTTTGAACCATATTTAAAGGTTTTTACTTATGTATATGGTTAGATTCTGAAGAATTCTTTTGTTATACCCTGACGAAAGCGCTTAATTTCTTGTAAATAAAAGTTGTTTTTAGAGGTGTGGTTTTTGCTTGACATCTTGGATTGGTTACCTTTTGTCTGGCTTACAGCAAAATATAAACCATTGACAAAAATAATGGAGACAAACGCCAAACATCAGAAATAAGTTTTAAATATAATTTTAAATGTTCACCATTTGATCACTGTTGCACTAGCCTTAACTATATGAAATATATCCTGCACATGATATAGCCATCAGCCAGCCTCCAAAACCCATTGACCAATGATTTTCCGTGGCTAGGCCGATAAGTACACTTAAGGGGAGAAAAAATGTTCTCATGTTATTTTTATAACAGAAACGTTTGTAGGGGGGAGGGTATATTTTGATACTTGCATGTTTCTTTGAATTGTGCTCTCATTCTTCCCTGGGCTTCAGGCATCATTTTCGACATCACCGTGGAACAACCTACTGGTTCCTCAATTCATTTGACTGCTGACCAAGCTTCCTGCTCAAATAAAAAGTCCCTTGGCTTAATCCAATCCAAAGTCCCCTGATAAACGGGGAAAATGGTTAGATATTCAGGGCAAAAGGATGTCTCTTTCTAGTAGTCTAGCCTTTAGAATGTTAAATTATCAAGGCTATACTTTACAGTGTGCATACAGTTTGGATGATTTTGCAGCACCCTTACTTGCAGAGCAAAATCTTTATATGAATAAAATTGGTTCTTATTTGACTCGGGTTGTGAAATGTACCTTGAGAGGTGTTCTTAAATATGCAGATATAGTCTTGAGAAATGCTGCTGCTTCTACTTTAAGACTGTATGCTTGGGCATGGAACTGCTCTGATGATTTAAGTGCTGAAATTTTGAATGCACATTTAATTTATGAATTGGTGTTTGGGCCCTCTGTACACAAGTCCTCAAACAATGGGATGATAAAAGCAAAATGTGATTGCTGCATCTAGCATTACATGTACCCTAGTTCTCCCCAAACAAACTGTTTTCCTTCAATGAGCAGAACAAACAAAAATCCCAGCCAAACAAAAGTCAGGGATCCAGAAGGAAATGGCAGGAGGATAATTCTTTATAACCATATAAGAGGGGTTCCTTTCTGAAATAGGATCAACCTCCTACAGAGGAATAACTATACAACGTCACAGACCCTCCCCCACCACCACCTTTCCTCCTCTTCTTTCTTCCCACAGGCTCTCACTCGGCCCTACAGCCTGGCTGCAATTAGTTTCAGAAAATGGGTTCTGAGAATAACTCTGAGAGGACACATTTGGCAGTGGATAGAAAGTCTTCCCCCTTTCAAGAGGAATTCCCCCCACACCTGCTAGACCAGACAGAACTGTTTCCTGTAGTGCTGTAGCAATACGGTCGTAATAAAAATGTCTGCGATTTTACTGCAGAATCTTTTTGGTACCAAACAGACAAGCATTCCTGGAGACCTGTCCTGGATTTGTCCTTTCCGAACACTTTTGTAAATGTTCCAAAATTCAAAACACTTACAGCAGGTCCTAGTGTTGCTTCCAAACACTGTGTCATGAGGAATCTAGATCTCAAGGATGCTCATCATATTCCTGTTATTACCAGTTTCAAGAAATTTGAGATTTACTATGTCTAGCTCACATTATCAGTTTTCTGCATTACCCCTTGGGCTATCTACTGTACCTCAAGTGTTTACAAAGTGTCTGTGCCCAGTGGTTGACTATTGCAAAACCTTAACTGTCCACTTTTTCTTCCTTATTTAGATGACTTGTCAATTTGTGTAGATTCTGTATCGAGGTGCTTGGAGTTCTTAGACAAGATCACATCCATCCTTTATCTTTCGGGCTTCAAATTGAACCTTCAGAAGTCTTTCCTAACACCCTCTCAGCACATGATTTTCATGGGGTGTTAGAACGACATGGTAAAAATGCTGGCCTACCTGCCAGAAGACAAAGTTCTGACTTGACAGGGCATTTTCTTTGATTTCTCTCTTCTCGATGTGGTCTCCGCGAGAGAGGTCTTCAAATTTCTAGGCCTCGTGGCATCAGTGTTCCTCATGATGCCACTAGCCAGACTATACAGGAGGAAAATTCAGTAGTACTTGAAGAATTGTTGGACTCAGCACCTTCATCCCTTGGATTTATGGGTACTGGAACTGGGATTTGTGGAGCAGGAACTGCAGTGATGGAGTGATCAACTGTCTCAGAATCCATGATTCTTTCTCTTTTCAGAGCTCAGTCCAGTCTGTTCAGATGGACTGTAAAGGTTTTGCATGGGAAACCATGTCCATGGCTGTTCTTGCAAGCCTTGTAGGGTCCTCAGGACATGCTGGAGCACTTGAATATAAAATATGTTGGCAGTAATTCATACCTTAAAAGTTCTTAATCACTTATGGACTCTGGGTCCTCCTCTAGTGGTCACAGACAACACTAGCACAATGTTGTACTTGAACAAGCAGTGGGGGGTACTAGATCATATCCTCTTTGCTAGTTGGCAGTGATGGCTGCGGAGCTTGCTGTACATCATTCTCTGACTCTTCACTCCTTGTATATTCCATCAGAGCACAACACAGCGGCAGACATGCTAAACAGATTCTGGATGGAGCCTCACGAGTGGAAGCTCCACTAAGAAATCTTCCAGGACTTAATCCAGATGTGGGTAATACCTCAAGTAGATCATTTTGCCTCCTTTCAAGAGAGACAACTGAAAACATTCTGTTCAAGACATTTTTGCAGCCATGCTTGGAAGACAGGCACGCTATCATACCCATGGTCAGGAATATTCCTGTATGTATTTCCAGCCTTTCCAATAATTTTTAAAGATTCAAAAAAGAATTAACAAAGATTATTGTGGTAACCTACTTTTGACCAAGGCAAAGTTGGTTCTCCATTTTAATGGAATTGGCTGAGGGCAATTGCCACAATCTTCCACATTGACTAGATCTGCTCACTAAGCATCAGGGGCAAGTGGTACACCCCAATTTAGAGCAATTGCAGCTGACAGCCATTATGATGCTATTTTGCTACCTTTTAGGCACTTGTTCCATGAGGATGTGTGGCAGGTACTCAAGGAGACAAAATCTGCAACTAGAAAATCTTGCATTTACAAGTAGAAGATGTTTTCTAGGTGGTGGCTAGCCATTAACAAAGGTCATGAAAGTGTTTCAACCCCTCTGGTTTGAATATTTGTGTGAGCTACCTAGAGATGGTTTTGTCATGTGTATCTGTCAAAGTTCGATGGCTCTCTTCCTTGTTCCCCTTCACTTCCCATCACATCGGGCATACACCAAAGCTCTGTCTTGGGTCCCCTTCTGTTTAATATCTTCACTAATGATCTTCACACATCTTGTAAACTATCCTCTCTTATACAATATGCTGACGATTCGACTCTCATCTCCATTTCCACTGAAAAATGGCTGCCTGATAATCAACTTATCCTAAATCCAAAAGAAAAATACTCCTGCTCTTTCTCCCTCATTCTCTCTCCCAACATAAATCAACTTTTCTCATCTCATCCTCCAGTAACACCATCATATAACCTGAACCACACACTAAGCTCCTTGGTATCATCATAGATGACGAACTCAAGTTTAACCTACATGTCTTGCAAAGCATTAAAAAAAACACCAAAAACTAGGTCTCCTGTGCAGAAATAGAAAATTTCTAATTTCCAATGCTAGACTCTGCTTGACTCAGGCTCTACTCCTCCCATCCCTCCTCTACACTGCCCCAATCCTTACCATCTTAAGGCCTCAACCTTGTCCAAACTTCAACAAACCTACCACAAGGTAGCTAGACTTGCCACCAGCTTGCCTCATACCTTGCAGTACTGCCTGTCTCCTACTATCTCAGTTATAAGTCTTACATGGTATAGTATACAAATCATCCTCCCGCCCATCCCTCTCCTCTCTGCTATCCTCTTACAGCCCTACACGTATTCTCCACACCTGCAACCAATTACTCCTGGACATCTATCATCCCAACAAAACTCCCGGCAAATTGCTCTACAAATCCACCATAACCCAAGCTTGGAACAAATTCCCTTCCACATCAGGTCTTTTCCAAACTCCATTCACTTCAAAAAGGAACTAAAACTTCATCTTCTTAACACTAAGCCTTGTCTTTGTTTTGCACCCACCTAATTCCCTACTCTACTGTACTTCCTCACCCCCTCTCCACTGACTTCCATCTACTTATACTACTTAACTTCTCTTTGATTTTAAACCTTATGTTTTACTGCTCCTAAACATATACATTACTGTGCATAACCAAAGAAAAACCAAAACGTGTAATATCACTGCCACTCTGTACTTATTCTGCACTACTTGCATTTATCTATTATTTAACTGTATCTCTGCAACATTTGTATATTATGTATGTAATCTACTTGTGCGTGCAGTTTCTCTATTTGTGCATGAAACTTCTACTGTAATCTGACTAATTTAGTGAAACTCTGTATTTATAGTAACATTTGTAATGTAAATTGTCTTTATTGGAGCTTTTCTCCTCAGGTCTCCACTGAAAATGGGCTTCTAGCCCAGTTGGACTAACCAGGTTAACAAATGTCAAAATAAATAAAAATAAGTACAACATGCAGCCATCTCAGCTTATTTGACCATGGATTCCCCTCTTTTGTCTCTTTTTATGGTTAAATAGTTTATGAAAGGAGTGTTGCACATGAGACCCCCAATCAAGGTCACATTTATCATCCCTGGGATCTCAGTTTTATTCCTAAAAATTGTCTCAAGTCCTTTTTGAACTTGCCTCTCAGGCTGATTTATGGTTCATTACTTGGAAGACTGTTTTACTGATTGCTCTGACATCTGCAAGGTGAATCTTTTGAGTTGCAAGCTCTCATGGGGGGGCCTACCTATCTGATTTGTTTCACAGGAACAGGGTTATGTTACACACTAAACCATCATTCACACTTAAAGTTGTTTCTGAATTCACCTTGTGTCAAACTGTCTATCTCCCAGTGTTTTATCTTGATCCAAAAAACAAGGAAGAAAAAAATCTGTCTAACTTTGATGCACATAGGCAGTTCAGGTACTACCTTGACAGATCAAAGCCCTTTAGGAATGCTGAACAGTTGTTTGTCTCCTATACAGGGGCTAAGAATGGTCAACCTGTCTGTAAGCAAACTGTTCCATGATGCCTGTCTTTTGCTGTTGTTTTCTGTTTACTCCCACCTTGGTAAATCTCTTTCAGGAAATGTTAAGGGTCACGACTGGGACCTTGTCCTCTTTGATGGCATATGGGAAAGTGCTGGACTCTAGAAGCATTGTAGAGGCAGCAACCTTGGTTCTCTTTTCATATCTTCACCAAGCACTTCAGACTGGATTTCTTTTTAAGGCCTAGAACAGGTTTTGTTAGGAGCATTCTCCAGGGCCTCTTGGATCCTTTCCTTCCCCCTCCCAAGTAGGGTAAGCTTTGAGAATCTACCCAAAATGCAGATGAATGTAGTACAGTTGCACAAGTCCTACTTGCCTGGAACAGTAGATTTTCATATTCCTCACTGCTTCAGTAGCAGCACCCACCCTCTGTCCCCCAGGATTGTCTATAGTTGAGGTGATTTCAACCTCTTTGATTCGATTATTGTTGATTTGTTTTTTTTTTTTTTATATGATATTGTGATTGGCTGTAAACTTACTCTTCCTAGATGATTCTGGCTTCAGGTACTTTCCTTTCTTTCTTTGTGGAAGTGAAAAAGCCTGAGCACTTATTTCCTGTGACAGCTAAAGTCTTCCCACAGGATAAACTCAGCCAATCAGCTGTCACAGGAAGAGAGAGGTAGGGGAGCCTGAGTTTTTGAAAGCTGGCCAGTACTGGGTTACCTTGACAGATAACTCAATATGCCACTGAGGCAGTGAGGAATTCAGACATCTACTGTTACAGGTAGGTGGGACTTCCACCACTCTACTTTATTCCAGCATTGCAAAAGGTTTTATTATAGCCTGTAACTCGCTTGATGGCCAGCCTGCTGCCCCTATGAAAGGAGCTAGACTGCATAATGTATCTCAGTCTTATAGGTTTTATTTTCTAACCTCTGTTCTGACCCAGCAGTGATTTTCCTTGGTAAATCATGGTAAATGCTAATCCCTTCCCCTTCCCATCTGATAAGGATGGGAAAGCCTTTGAAAGATTTAGGAAAAATGCTCACATGTTAAAGTTTATGACTGCTTCTTTTGAGAATAAGGAACATTATAGCTTCTTTTCCCTTTCCTGAGGAGATGATATCTGTATGTAATCTTATTGCTTCTGTGTCTCGTGACTAAACACTCTTTCAAGTGTGCTTATGATTTAGCTGATGTCACTTCAGAGCTACTGCTACTGGAACTGTTATGTGAAGGTTTCTTGGTTAAAATCCTTCACAAGGATGTTGAAGTTGAAATGCTGAATTCTCCCTTAGAGGCAAATGTGTTGTTATGACTATCTGCTGCAGAGGTCCTAAAAAAAGTGTGATGAGAGAGGGATGGTGATTTAGATTTCTCAGATTTTTTAGCCTACCTTCTCCAAATCTGGCAAGGGTTTTACATCTACCTCTGCACCATTTTATAACAAGCAAAGTAAGCAGACACAGCAAGCTGCTGGTAATCAGTTTAAAAAAAAAAACAGTGACAAGGGCTCTCCAAAAGTAAAGGAAGACCCCTCCCCCTAGCAACAAGGACAGTCCAGCAAGTCTGAATGACTGTCTACAGAGTGCCCCCATTCCCACCCTGACAACCCTTTCAATTTTCCACAAAGTCTGCGTCTGCATTTCTTGCTTTGGCAACAGGCAGTCTCAGACAAATTAGTTTTGAGAGTGATTCATCAGAGATACAGATGGAAGTGGGAATCTGTCCCTTCTTTTCACGGGATTCCTCCACATCTGCTAGATCAAATTTTTTCTTCTGTGGTCATTGAGCTTTAACTAACCAAAGAGGGTGATAGAAGCTCTTTCTGGTACCAAAGAAAGAAACTTCTTCATGTCCAGCTGTATCTAAACCAGTTTGTGAAAGTATTTAAGTTTAAAATGTTATCCCCTCATGCATAGCTCTCAACCTTCCATCGCCAAAATGAGGAACATTCACCTTCATAATGTGGAACAAATGGGCAAAATGTGGAACACATACTAATGGCTTACTAACACCTTCAACTAGGAAGGTCATAGGATGGTTAAAAATATGCTGGTTTTACTTCTAAAGAAGATCCTTTAATGAATTAATATGATTAATTTCTATTTACCATGGATTTCACTTAAAAAAAAAATTCCCAACACTGAATGTGTGACACTCTTTCAATGTGGAACTTTGAGGAACTTCGAGGAACATGAACTTTTTAAGACCCCAAATGAGATACGTTCCTCGTAATGAGGTACACTTGAGAGGTATGCCCTCATGATCTGTTACCTCTCATTCGCCATTTGTTTTTTGTAAACCTAGATTTAAAGGATGCGTATATCCAGTGATAGCCTACTGCAGATTGCAAGTTATTCACATTTTTCCTTGTATAGATGATTTGCTCATCTTTCCAGTCTTTTCAGAGTGTCAGGAATCTCACTTGGGTTGGGTGAGAGATTTTCTTCTCAGACTGGGGTTGCAGGAGAATACTCAAAAGTTTTGTTTGACTCATTCCTGTCTGAAGACACTTGAATAAAGGGATAGAGCTTCTAGCCTGTCTTGGTAACCCCAGGGACTTTAGACCTGTGATCTTTTTAGTTAGGAAACTTTGGGATCTCTCTTATTTTTTTATATGTTTATTGAGATACATCCCAAAAGGGGTGCTGTTCTTGATAATTTGCTTGATCAATGCCAAGTATAAGGGAGTGACTACCTCTTTTTAGGCTTTCATGACAATCCTTTGGCAGTTAGCTGAAATAAAAGGATTTCCTGACAACCACTGTCGCACAATAGTTAAGAGATGGAGCTCTTAACCTATGTACCTAGGTCCCTGATTACATTTTCGTTTTGTAGTGGTGTGCTGTCTGTACAGTATAAAGAGGGGAGGAATTGTCTACCAAAAGTGTATATTCTGCTGTATTTTTAATGGGCAAATGCAGAAGCTTGTGTCAAGCATGTTTGAGGCTGTAGTCAACATTAATAAAAGACAGCAGGTCATTATTAACCTGCATGTTAAGTGCAGTACCAATGCAGGCACATGGGTAGTACTAGAAAGGCAAGTGATTAAAAAAAAGTCTTCCAGCATTTGAAACACTAAAAATGTGCAGCCCAAGGGCATTAAACTTAATATACAGTACAAAAAAATATTGTCATAGATGGAAAATCAAATTCACTTAGACTGCATGTTTGCTTCTCTGTTCTTAAAGATTGTCTTTTAAACATTATACTGTTGCTGTGTGGCAGGAGAACAAACCAACATTGGTCAGTTGGCCATAAGTCATGTTTTGTGCAGTATAGAACATACTTTAGTACTTAAAGCATAGAGCAGAAACGGAACTATATTACTGGTCTATCCACACCTATTTAGAATAATATGAACCATAGCATGCAGGGTTGTTATCCAACAAACTCGGAACCAACAGGAACCAACAAACTGATGAAATAATCACCTGCAGCAATGTACCCATGAACAGATATCCAAGCACTTGAATGGATGAATGCACAAAAACTTTAATTCACACTTAAAACACCTCCAAAATTAAAATATCTTCCATTAAAATAGACTGTGTTGAGCGCTTTTGCTCCGTATGACTTTTTGAAACTTCATCAGAACTAAAACACAGGTATCAAACACCTAAAGTACAAACTCAATTCATTGCATGACTAACAATTAACCAGTGCAACCATATATGTGATTAAAACCAAATGAACCATTTAAAACTTAAAAAAGAACTGTTTGAAGCCATAATGACACGTAATTGCAAAGTTAATATAGAAGTGTTTATGCTTCCAGATTCCTTAACTTTAATACCGGATTTATAGAGCGACTGTCATTCATTCCTGGGAAACAAATGGCATTTAATATAAGCTGCCACCTTAACTCACAGATGTTCTTCATGTTTCACTGTTGCAGTCATTACATTTCGGTTATCTGCCTGCAGGTAGCCCTCAGCCGGCCTGAATACCAGAGTCTTGGATTCCTGCATCGGATGCTGTCCCTTCTTCCATGACGTCAAGTTGTCAGGGGTATAAAACATGCAGCCGATGCCATTACATCAGTCTTTCTTGCCGCGTGGTGCCCGAAGCAGAAGCAGTTCACAAGTGCCGGTCGGCCGACTCATGAAATTTTCGTTTTCGAGTTTCAAAACCAAAGTCTTCAAAAAAGCTAAGTACCCTGTTGGGGATTCCTTTTTCTTGCTCTTAACTGATGTCAGTAAAAGTTAACAATTGTCTTACCTGTGGAAAGCAAATACCTCATAAAGATTTTCATTCGTACTGCATTCCTTGCTTAGGCCTAGACCGCGACGTCCCTTGCTGTTGGTTTTGTGCCTTATTTAACCCCAGAACTATTCGTCGTCAGTATATTTTCGCAGCAAATTATTTTCGTACTCGGTTTAAGTATCTAGAAATGGCTTCGGTAAGCCATCCGACTACCGATATTCTGAAAAATCAAAAGGATAAAGACAGAGACAGACCGCATAGGTCCAAAACTGCCAAAGATGCTTCCGTTAAACTAGTCGCCAGTTCGCTGGTACTCAGTGAGGCGCTTTTGCAGCCCCTGATAACCCGCTACTTCAGATTTGCAGGCCTCTACTGAGACCCATTCGGAGTCTGGTATGCCCGAGATGCTTCTTAGACTATGGAACCTGTGGATGTCTCTACCTTGGATGGGTCCGGAGCCGCCGTGCAGGCACCAGCTTCTGAGGGTGTATTCAGGCCTACAGATTTGCATTTTAAACCGACGCCATCTTCTTCATCAAGTCCTAAAACTCGACCCATGCCTAGAAAATCGACGTCCAAACCGCATGATCAGGCCCATATGCATAAAAAACGAATTCTTAGAATGGCTGAAGACCTTATTACTTTAATTAGGGGAAGCCAGCCTTTCCCCTCTAAGAGACCTAGAACTGATTTTCCTTCTGATTCTTCTGATCAGGATTCTGACATTTCTGTTTCTTCTGATTACCAGGATTTGCCCTTATCTACCTATGAGGATTTTGATGCAGAGGATTCTATTCCCTCTGCTTCCCCTCCAGAAGATTTTTCTTTTGGTGAAATCTTGCACAGTCTTAGGGAGCATTTCCACTGGGAAAGCCAGGATTACTCTGACTCCAAAAAGAGGCTTAGGTAATTCTTACTCCTACCTCAACACAGGCCTTTAGCTATCCCTCCTGTCCTGGACATTGTAGATGATGCCTTCGTGGAATCTAGCCTGGCCCCAGACACTTTACCTCCGGCTCCCAGGAAACCTGACCGGTATTAGACTACATGACTCTCACAAGTTCCTCTTCAAGAATCCTACTGCAGACCCAGAGACCATTTCCCAGAGACCTAAAGGCATTAAGGCTACTGCTGCCAAAAACCCTACCCCCTCTGATAGAGATTCCAGGGCCTTTTACAGATGGGGTAAGAAGATATACACTTCTGCTACTTTGGCCATTAGGGCCCTAAATTGCCAGTTTCATATGTTAAAAATATCAGCAGCATATCATGAGACTACTTAAACAGAAAATTATGTTGATTCCTGACTGTGCTGAACATAAAGAATTACAGAATATAATGCATTCTGCTGAACAGGTTGGTAAACATACTTTGCAATATGGTTTTGACTCTTTAGAAGCATCTTGCAGGGCTGCTGTCACTGGGTCTGTACTTAGAAGGCATGCTTGGCTTAAGGAGCAAAACTTGCCAGATCATGTTAAAGCTAAATTACTGGATGCTTCCTTAAACCAAGACCACCTGTTTGGCAACAAGGCAGAAGAGGTCCTTAAATAGATGGAGGAAAAAGCTAAATCTATGCAAGCTGTTAAAAGATTTCCTGCAAGTACAGCCTCCCAGATTTAGTAGGCATTGGCCTTCTAAGAACTGGTCATTTCCAGTCTCTTCTAGGCCTTCTCAGTCCAAACCCAGGAACAGCAGACCACCTAGGTTACAGTCTCAGGCTACACACAGGCCTAAGCAGTGGGGGGCTCCCACTTCCAAAGCTAGAAGTAGTAAGACACCTCCCTATGGAAAAATGTCACAATGACTTGACCTTAACCCTTCCAAGCCCTTCTCAACTGCCTGCTCCCTTAGGAGCAAAGCTCATCCTTCATGCAAAAACTGGGAATTCATTACCCAGGACAAATGGGTTTTAAGTATAGTTTTCCAAGGATACAGATTCCAATTCCACACTTTACCAACTCCAAACGGTTAGCCATGCCTACCTCCAAATCAGTGGGCAGAGGCTCAACAGCAGATTCTCTCTCTTCTAAGAATCAGGGCTATTCAACCTGTCCCAGTAGAAGAAAGGGGACAAGGTTTTTACTCAAGACTTTTCCTGGTACCCAGAAAAGACAGCTCCTGGTGTCCTATCCCGGACCTCTCTATTCTAAACACATTTTTGGTAATCCCAAAATTCAAAATGTTAACACTTCAACATCTGCTTGCAATGCTAGGCAAAGATACCTGGTTGGCAACCTTAGACTTGCTTACCTGCACATTCCAATAAGGGAATCTTGCAGGAAATACCTACGCTTCAGCGCAGGCTCCATGCACTATCAGTTCTCTGCACTTCCCTTTGGCTTATCTACTGCTCCCAGGGTATTCACAAAGTGTCTAGCTCCAGCCATTGCATTTTGCAGGCAGAGAAATATTAAAAAATATACTCATACCTGGATGATTGTCTAATTCAGACAGAAAGCCAGGACATGCTATTAAAACATCTGGCATTTGTAAAGAAACTTCTAACCACACTGGGGTACACCATAAACGAAAAGAAAGCTCATCTAGTACCCTGCCAACGGATTGTATTCTGGGAGCAAGCTTGAACACAACTTCCCAGATGGCTTACCTCATGCCAGAGAAACAAGATGTTCATCGTGTTACACTGCTGCAGTCATCACACTTGGGTTATCCTGCCGTCAGGCGGTCCTGCAGTCGGCCCGAGTTCCAAAGGCTTGGTCCGGCGTCAGTTGCTGTCGCTTCTTCCCTGACGTCAGTGCGCCAGTTGTATATAAGAGGCATCCGACCCCATTTTCTTCAGTCTTTCTTGCCGTGCGGTGACCGAAGCAGAAGCAGTTCGCAAGTGCCAGTCGGCCGACCCCTGAGATTTTCAAATCGAATTTCAGACCAAAGTCTTCAATAAAGCTAAGTACCCCATTGGGGAACCTTTTCTTGCCTCTGTCCGATGTCAGAAAAAGTTAACAATTGCATTTCTTGTGGGAAGCAAATACCTCATAAGGACTTTCATTCTTACTGTATTCCTTGCCTAGGCCCAGACCACGACGTCACAGGTTGTCGGTTTTGTGCTAGGTTTAATAAACGAACTATCAAACGTCGGTTCGATTTCGCCCGACATTACTTTGGTAGGAAATTTAATTATACCATGCCATCGGAGCAACTGAAGACCGGCATGCATAAAAAACGCAAGGATAAGGATAGGCAGCCTAGACCCAAACCAGACTCCGAGGCCTCGGCTGGACCTGTCGCCGGTTCTCCGGTTTTCAGTGAGGCGCCTACGCAGCCCCTGACGACTGCTGAATTAGAACCCCAGATGGCTTCTGATTCACAAGTGGAGAGTACTAGGCCGGCACAGCCTTCTTCTTTAGGCCCTTCCGACTCCATAGCAGAAGGAGATTCCGGTGCAGTAGAAATGCCTTCAGTTGCAGAAGGTGTCTTCAGACCGACTACACTCACCATTAAATCTTATGCTAAGCTTAAAACTCCATTAAACTCAAAAAAGACTGTACATCAGTCTCCAGCACAAGGCTCCATGCCTAAGAAACAAATGCTTAAGATGGCTGAAGATTTAATTACCCTAATCAGGGGTTCCCATCCCCCTCCTGAAAAAAGGCCAAGACGAGGAGGATTATGCTTCCTCTGACCAGGTTTCAGTTTCCTCAGATTCTTCTGAGGAACAGGAATACTCTTTTCCCCCTTATGAAGATTCTGATGCTGAAGAGTCTATTCCCTCAGCATCTCCTCCAGAAGACTACTCCTTTGGGGAAACTTTACATACCATGAGGGAACATTTCCACTGGGAAGGCCAAGATTATTCTGATTCTAAGAAAAGGCTACAAGAGTTCCTTTTACTTCCCCAGCACAGACCACTTGCTGTCCCTCCTGTGTTAGACATTGTGGATGATGTTTACCTAGAATCTAGTCTTAACCCAGACTCTCTACCTCCTGCTCCAGCCAAACCAGACAGATACTACAGAGTCCCTGACTCACACAAATTCCTATATAAAAGCCCTGTTGCTGACCCAGAAACAATTTCCCAGGGTCCCAAAGGGGTTAAGGCCTCCATTGCTAAAAATCCTGTACCCTCTGAAAAGGGATTCCAGAGCACTAGATAGATGGGGGAAGAAGGTATACACTTCAGCTACTGTAGCTATGAGAGCCGTAAATTGCCAGTTTCACATGCTAAAATATCAGCAATTCCTAATGTCTCAATTAAAACAAAAAATGAGCACACATTCAGAGCAGCCTGATTTCAAGGAAATGCAGGATCTGTTACATGCAGCTGAACAGGTGGGCAAACATACTTTACAATGTGGATTTGATTCACTGGAAGCTTCCTGTAGAGCAGCAGTGACTGGGTCTGTCATACGGAGGCATGCTTGGCTAAAAGAACAAACCCTGCCTGATCATGTTAAAGCAATGTTATTGGATGCACCTTTACAGCAGGATGTTTTATTTAGTGTAAAGGCAGAGGAGGTTTTAAAGAAAATGGAGGATAAGGCAAAATCTATGCAGACGGTCAAGGATGTTTTACAGGTTCAACCCCCTCGGTTCAACAGAAATTGGCCAACAAAAAACTGGTCCTTTCCAGCATCTGACAGACCACAGAGGGGCAAATACAGATGCCCAAGGGGCAGAGGTCAGTCACAAGGCCCTTACAAACCTCGCCAACCCAGAAAGGAGGAGAAGACAGGCCTCAAGCTAACAGAAGACAAACACAATGACTTTAACCCTCAGACTGCCAAGCAAATCTCTCTTGGCAGCTCCCTTGGGAGGAAAATTATCACTTTTTGCAGACAACTGGCACATCATTACAAAAGAAAAATGGGTCCTAAACATTGTTTCACAAGGATACAGATTCCACTTTTACACCTTGCCTAGGATAAAAGGAATGCCAAACCTGCCACCAAATCAATGGGTGGTGGCACAAAAACAAATTACAGCTCTCATGGACATGAGAGCCATTCAACAGGTACCTACACAGGAGCAAGGACAAGGATTTTACTCAAGACTCTTTCTAGTCCCCAGAAAGGACAAAGCCTGGAGTCCCATTCTGGACCTTTCAATTCTAAACACCTATCTCCAAATACCCAAATTCAAGATGCTAACACTACAGCAGTTTCTTCCCATGCTGGGCAAGAAGGCTTGGCTAGTAACGTTGGATCTCAAGGAGGCATATCTGCATGTTCCTATCAGACAAAATTGCAGAAGATACCTCTGTTTCATTGCAGGTTCAACTCATTATCAATTCTCTGCACTGCCCTTTGGCTTATCCACTGCGCCCAGAATCTTAACAAAATGCCTGGCACCTGTAATTGCATACTGCAGACAAAGGGGAATTTAAGTTGCTTAGGGCACACAATAAATGAAAAGAAATCAAAACTAGTGCCCTCACAGAACATAACATTCCTGGGTGCCAGCTTGTATACAACTGCCCAGATGGCTTATCTCATGCCAGACAAGCAACAACAGCTGATTCAATATTTCAAAATGATGGCAACAAAGACCCAACTCCCTGCAAGAAAAATTCTGCAGGTCTTGGGATTCATGGCATCTTGCATACTCCTAATACCATTTGCAAAACTGCATATGAGGAAATTACAATGGTACCTGAAGAGCGTATTGACACAGCACAGCCACAGCTTGGAAACAATGATACCACTCATTCTCTGCCTTCAACAGGAGTTCCTATGGTGGGCACAGGCATGTCACCTCAACAAGGGTCAGCCTTTTACCTTGCCCACAGCCAGGCAGACTATAACAACAGATGCATCGGACTATGCCTGGGGAGCACACATGGCAGGACAATGCATTCAGGGCAAATGGAACACAGATCAAAGGCATCTGCATATCAATCAAAAACAAATGCTAGCTGTACAGAATGCTCTAACAGCTTTCAAGGACCTCTTACATCCAGGACAACTCCTAATAAAGACGGACAAAACCACAGTTGTGTGGTACATAAACAAGCAAGGGGGCACACACCCCTACCCCCTATGCAGGCAAGCAATGACCTTGTGGAACACAGCACTGACTTACCAAGTTCAACTACAAGCACAATTCCTGCCAGGAAAGAAAAATACATTGGCAGACGACCTAAGCAGAAACATCATGGATCCCCACGAGTGGAAACTGGATCCACAAGTATTTGCAATGTTAACTCAAAAATGGGGACGCCCAGACATAGATCTGTTTGCCAACCCCCAAAACTACCAACTTCGAAAATTTTGCACAAGGACATTCCACCCACTAGCTTGGAAGGTGGATGCCCTCTCACTCAGTTGGAAAACATTAACAGTGTATGCCTTTCCGCCACTGCCTCTTCTAGCAAAGGTGCTGCTGAAAGTCAGATTAGAGAGGCCACAAATGATACTCATTGCTCCAGACTGGCCACGCCAACACTGGTATCCAATACTAAGGACCATGGCCCACGGCCCACCATGGATTTTACCCCAAATTCCTCACCTGCTCACTCAGCAAAACAATCAGATTCTATACAGCCAGCTCAAGACTTTAAATCTGGCTGCATGGCAAATTACCTAAACAACCAGCCAACACCTCTATCTAAAGCTGTTATGGATGTCATTCTGGAGGCCAGGAGGCCCAGCACCAGGAAAGCCTATTAAGACAAATGGAAAAGATTTTACGCATGGAACCAGGCTAAAGGCCAAAATCCCCTTGTTCCAAACATTCCTCAGATTCTACAATACTTAACTGAGATGTTGCACAAAGGACTTTCTTTTTCATCTATTAAGATCCATGCCTCAGCGATTTCAGCTTACTACAATACGGATCCTCCTTCATTTTCACATCCACTCCTAAGACAGTATCTCAGAGGGGCTAAGAACATAAGACGGCCCATGAGAGCACCAACACCAACTTGGGATCTCAACTTTGTTCTGGAAAAACTTACACTACCGCCCTTTGAACCAGCTATTTCAGCAGAGTTAAAGTTTCTATCATGGAAAACTGCCCTGCTACTAGCAATAACTTCAGCTAGAAGAGTCTCAGAGCTACAGGCCCTTATGGCAGTGGAGCCTTTCCTCATTTTTCATCAAGACAGAGTCGCTTTACGGACTAACCCTTCCTTTATGAGGTGTAAGGGGAAAGCAAGTTGGTAGAAAACACTGTATGAAGACAAAAGTAGCGTTTATTTCGGGATAAAACGCACTAAAATAGCAGTGAGAAAATGTGGGACTGGGGCCCTCCACCCGTGTAACACCTATTAACAGTAGAACAAGTAGTTGGCGCAGAATACACTCTTCACCTGGAATAAAGGGCAGCCATTATACTGATGACCAAATTTCATACAGTATTTGATTCTGATGAAGTCTCTGGATAAGAGATGAAAGCACTTAATCCGATATCTCTTGTGCTGTGTGTTTTTTAATAAACTGTTGAAGTGAACGGCTGAGACTTGTGGATTTTTGAATTGGACAGCCTCTATTGGATGACTACCTGAAATTCATCATTTGGTGCAGTGTGTGTTTTTTGTGGATAACCCTTCCTTTATGCCAAAGGTGGTATCCGGTGTGGCCCTAAACCAAACCATTCATTTGCCCACCTTTTTCCCAAACCCCCAGAACAAAGGAGAAAGACTCCTGCACTCTTTGGACATTCACAGGCAATTACGTTACTACTTGGATAAAACTAAGGCTTTCAGAAAATCTGACCAGCTCTTTGTATCCTATGCTACAGGATCACAAGGAAAAGCTATCTCAAAACAGACCATTTCAAAATGGATAGGGCATTGCATATGTTTCTGTTACACACATCATGGGAAGCCGGTACCTGCTACCATTAGGTCCCACTCCGCCAGGGCTATAGCTACATCAACAGCCTTTCTCAGGGGGGTACCAACCAAGGATATTTTGGAAGCTGCAACTTCTGCAGGGCCTACTAGCTTCTCCAAACCCTGTTTAACTCCACCACCCATCCTTAGCTTTGGGATTCAACCCAAGTGTGATGACTGCAGCAGTGTAACATGATGAACATAGTACAGTTTTGTACCTACCATAAATGTAGATGTTCGAGTGTTCACACTGCTGCAGTCCAGGTTACCCTCCCTCCATCCCCTCTGAACTACCTGAACTTTTCTATACCTTACCATCTCATACAACCTTTGTGGTGTATTTGCTTTTAACTGAAGGTGGTATTTGTATTTTCTATACATGTTTCATTGGCAATATGTATTGCCCACCTACTAGGGGGCACCTGACATCTGGGGCAAGAAAAACTGAAGAAAATGGCGTCAGATGCCTCTTATATACCCCTGGCGCACTGACGTCCGGGAAGAAGCGACAGCAACCGACGCCGGACTAAGACTTTGGAACTCGGGCCGACTGCGGGACCGCCTGACCCAAGCGTGATGACTGCAGCAGTGTGAACACTCAAACATCTACATTTATGGTAGGTACAAAACTGTACTTTTCTTTGACAGCCTACATCAAACTACTGGCCACAAAGACCCAGCTGTCTGCAAGAAAAATTTTGCAAGCCCTGGGGTTCATGGCCTCTTGCATTCTTCTAATTCCATATGCAAGACTGCATATGAGGAAACTACAATGGTATCTAAAAAGCCTATGGTATCAACATTTTCAGGACCTGGAATCAATGATTCCTATCATTTCTTGTATAACGACAGAGTTCCTTTGGTGGGCAGAGGCCTGCCACCTCAACAAGGGCTACTTTTCAATCTACCCCCTGCCGGCCAAACCCTGACTACAGACACATCAGACTATGCATGGTGGGCTCACTTCGCAGGGCAGTGCATTCAGGGCAAATGGAACCCAAGTCAGATGCAACTGTATATCAACCAAAAAGAGATGTTAGCTGTACAGAATTCCCTGACAGCCTTCAAGGACCACATTCTTCCAGAACAATTATTGGTAAAGACAGACCACCAAAGTTATGTGGTACATAAACAAGCAGGAGGGAACCCACTCGTACCCTCTCTGCAGACTAGCCATGGCTCTGTGGAACACAGCCTTGAGCTACCAAGTGCACCTACAAGCAATTCCTGCCAGGCAAGCTAAATTCACTGGCAGACAAACTAAGTAGAAATCTCATGGACCCACACGAATGGAAACTGGAACCAAAAATATTCAACCTCTTGAGGAACAAATGGGGGACTCCAGAGATAGACATGTTTGCCTCCACCCAGAACTACCAATTGGACAAATTCTGCACAAGGACTCCCCACAGTCAAGTTTGGAAAGTGGATGCCTTGTCCTTCACCTGGGAAAGCCTCTCGGTTTATGCCTTTCCCCCTCTGCCTCTCCTCTCGAAGTTTCTGCTAAAGATCAAACAGGACAAACCAAGGACAATTCTTATTGCACCAGACTGGCCTCACCAGCTCTGGTACACCCTCTTGCGCAGCATGACACTGCTGGATTCATGGCACCTACCTCAGACACCTTCCCTGCTGTCCCAGCAGGTGGGCCAGATTTTGCGCACTCCGCTTCAAACCCTGAACCATGCAGCCTGGCTAATTCCTTGAGCTCTCCAGTAGCACCCCTCCATAAACAGATGCTCGAGGTAATTCTGGAAGCAAGGAGACCTAGTACTAGAAAATCCTACGCTGAAAAGTGGAAAAGATACTGTTCCTAGAGCCAGACCCAAGGAATGGGCACTATGGTGCCCAGTTTACCTCATATTCTTCAGTACTTAACAGAAATGCTTCACAAAGGCCTATCCTTCTCGTCAATTAAAATTCATGCCTCTGCAATTTCAGCACATTATAATATTGAACCACCGCTCTTCTCTCACCCCCTGTTAAAGCAATTCCTCAGAGGGGCAAAAAATTTAAGACCCCCCCCAGGCGAGCCCCTACTCCAGCCTGGGACCTTAACTTTGAATTGGAAAAGCTCACTCTCCCTCCATTTGAACCAGCTGCAACTGCAGAGTTGAAATTCCTTTCTTGGAAAACAGCCTTCCTTCTAGCCATCACTTCAGCAAGAAGAGTGTCTGAATTACAGGCCCTCATGGCAGTGGAGCCCTTCATTATCTTCCATGCAGACAGGGTTTCCCTCAGGACCAGTCCTTCCTTTATGCCCAAGGTGGTGTCTAGTGTGGCCCTAAAATCAGTCCATTCATTTGCCTACCTTTTTTCCTAATCCACAAAACAAAGGAGAACGAATTCTGCACTCTTTGGACGTGTCTGCACTCTTTGGACGTGCACAGACAACTTAGATTTTATTTGATCAGGGCGAAGCCTCTCAGAAAATCTGAACAGCTGCTAGTTGGCTTTGCGGCAGGGGCAGAGGGAAGGCCATTTCAAAGCAAACCTTTTCTAAATGGATAGCCCATTGCATTCATTTCTGCTATAAGCACCATGGAAAACCTACCCCACAGGGGATAAAATCACATTCCACCAGGGCTGCATCTACCTCTACAGCCTTTCTCAGAGGAGTCCCTACCAGGGACATCCTAGAAGCTGCTACCTGGAGCTCTGTTCATACCTTCACCAAGCATTACCACATGCCTGTTTTTTATAAATCCAGAGCTAGTTTTGCCACAGCAGTATTGCAGGGCCTAATAGCTGGTCCTAATGCTCTCTAACTTCATTCTCCCCTCCTTAGCTTTGCAAATCTACCTAAATGTAATGACTGCAACAGTGAAACACGAAAAACATAGTACAGTGGGTGTACACTTACCATAAATGTAGATGTTCGAGTGTATTCACTGTGCAGTCCTGGTTACCCTCCCTCCAGCCCCCTGACTTCTCTTGGCTCTATCTTTCCTTCTTGTTTTGTGTTTTTGAGCTTTCTGGTGTATTTGCTTTTTGTTGGAGGTGTAACGTAACATATAATTGCTTCCCATTATGGGGGGCATCTGACATCTAGGGCAAGAAAAACTGATTTAATGGCGTCGGCTGCATGTTTTATACCCCTGACGACCTGACGTCATGGAAGAAGGGACAGCATCTGACGCAGGAATCCAAGACGCTAGTATTCAGGCCGGCTGATGGCTACCTGCAGGCAGATAACCCAAATGCAATGACTGCAGCAGTGAATACACTCGAACATCTGCATTTATGGTAAGTGTGCACAACTGTACTTTATTCAGATGTTCACTAACCACAAACCCCCGAGCATCCAATTTGATTTGCTCAATGACCCTACATTCATAGTTACGTTTTCCTTACTCTTTAATGTGCGTAAACAATGTGTTTGTAGTTTTTTTTCTTTCTTTATGTCAAACAAATGTTCATAAATCCTGCCTTTTAACTTTCTAGAGGTTTTCCCAATGTAAATGCAGAACAGAACTTAAAATTAGCCAAATGCATTATATTTTTAGAGTCACAAGTAAAGTGACCTTTTAACATGTTTGTCCCATTATAATAAATTTATCTAACTTAGCCACATAAAGACACTGGGGGCAGCAATCACATTTAAACATGCCATTGTTATAAATTGAACCATAGGGCTTATATTCACCATTTTCCAAGTAATTTTTAACTGTTTTTCCTTTTCTGTAAGTAATACATGGTTTGTCACCTATTTTGTTGCTTAACAAACTGTCATTTATGCAAAAATTCCAATTCTCGTTTAAACATTCAGCTATTGCTTTACTGTCCAAAGTATAGGTCATAATACATCACTTATTGCATCAAAACCCATATTCACTTTTAATGGGGGTTGTTCACTCACTAATTCTGTTTCATTGGTATTAATTAACTGTACACAAATACCATTCATTCTTTTATCCATTACTTTTCAAATTTCAGTGATGAAATCCAAAGGATAGCCCTTTTCCTGAACATATCAACCAGTACATCATATTCTCTAAAGAATATTTCATTTTCTGACACCATCTTGGCCAAATGTACCAATTGGCCTTTGACCACAGCCTTTTCTGGTGTTGTGGGTGTCAACTATTAAAATGTAAATATGTGCTAAAAATGCCGGCTTCCTATGAATGTTAGAACAATAGCAGTGCTTAATTTGAATCTTTCATTATTTCATCATCTAAATATGTGATACACTCCTTACTATTAGTGTTGAGTACATTCCAAAAATTCCACTATGTTGTTAATGTAATCAATAAACTCTAATAATTTCCTTGGTGTATCAACCCACAAAATGAAGATGTGTGGAAGGCTAATAAATTTGTTTGATAACATAAAGGGTGTGATGATGTCATTTTCATTTGTTCCACATCCTGTGGGTTCAGAACCGAATCTCTGATCCAACTCTGCCACTTTCTATAGCCCTAGGAACCTTCTAGCTTCCCTTTCTTTGTTTTCCTCATTTCTGTTTCTATCCACCCTTACCCTGCTTTATATAACAAAAAAAAAAACATTTATTCATAGTTTAAATCTCTTCCTGTTTTCTTTCTAAGGTTTGTCTACTTTCACTTTCCTCGCTTTCACTTTCACTTTCTTGATGGAAGCTTTAAATATGTCTGAGAAACTAGTTGGTTTAAAAGAAAATGCACTTCCTGTGGGCACAGGATTCCTCGGTCTGATACCCACAGGGAGTGTGGTTACTGCTTAGGCCCTAAACATATGGCATCTAGTTGCTCCATTTGCGCGGGCTTCAATCAGCCTGCCTTAAGTGATGGGAGGAACAAGTTAATTCTCAAAGGCCTCCTGCCCCCGTCTGCTTCTTCTCTGGGCACTTCACAGGCTTAGACCCCCAAGAAACAAAAGGAGTCCCAAGAACACCAAAAGTGTTCTCCAGATAAGGCTTTTACTGCTCATATGGCTGAACTGCCAAAAAAGGTTCAGAAGACCTTGGATCTGAAGCCTTCGGATCCTACACTGGCTACAACTGTTATTACCAATCGGACCTCCCTGGAGCTGTTCCCTCTGACTCTGGGATCTACTGGGCTCCCAACAATCACCAAAAAGATCTTCCAGGTGATGTTCTTCGTGTTTCACTGTTGCATTCATTACATTTGGGTAATCTGCTGACAGGTTGCTCTGTCGGCCTGAATTCCAAAGTCTTGGGTCCTGCGTCGGTTGCTGTCTTCTCTTCCATGACGTCAGGGGTATAAAATATGCAGCTGATGCCATTTTCTTTAGTCTTTCTTGCCGCGCGGTGCCCGAAGCAGAAGCATTTCGCAAGTGCCGGTCGGCCGACTACTGAAATATTTGCATTTGAGTTTCAGAACCGAAGTCTTCAATAAAGCTAAGTACCCCATTGGGGAAACTTTTTTTCTTGCTTTTTACTGATGTTAGAAAAAGTTAATAATTGTATTACTTGTGGGAAGCAAATACCTCATAAGGATTTACATCTATACTGTATCCCTTGCCTAGGCCCTGATCACAACGTGCCTGGCTGTCGGTTTTGTGCTAGATTTAGCCAACGCACTATTAAGCGTCGGTATATTTTTGCATCTACGTATTTTGGAAACAGATTTAACTACCCAGAGATGTCGTCAGATAGCAATCCGACTACCAGAGTACATAAAAAACGCAAAGAAAAGGACAGAGAAAGGCAGTTGAGATCCAAAACCGACGACGAAGCTTCTCCTAAGCCAGTCGCCGGTTCACCGGTACTCAGTAAGGCGCTTTCGCAGCCCCTGATACCCGCTACCTTCGAGTCGCAGGCCTCTACTGACACCCATGTGGAGTCCAGCATGTCGCAAGATACTCAAGGTATTGGACCGATGGATGTATCTCCCTCAGATGGGTCCGGAGCCGCTGAGCAGGCACCGGCGACTGAGGGTGTATTCAGACCTCAACATTTTTATATCAAACCGACGGCAAGGACACCTTCAAAAACTAAAAAAAACAACGCCTGAGCCATGTGCACAGGCCTCTATGCCTAAAAAACAGATGATCAAAATGGCTAAAGACCTTATTACCTTGATCAGGGGTACCCATCCCCCTCCAGATAAGAGGCCTAGACAAGACACTGACTGTGAATCTTCAGATCAGGTTTCTATTTCTTCTGATTCCTCTTCTGATCAGGAATTATCTTTACCTCCATATGAGGATTCTGATGCTGAGGAGTCTATTCCATCTGCATCTCCTCCTGAGGATTATTCATTTGGAGAAACCTTGCATACTTTGAGGGAGCATTTTGACTGGGAGAGTCAAGACTTCTCAGAATCAAAAAAGAGGCTCAGGGATTTCCTCCTTCTCCCTCATCACAAACCTTTAGCCATTCCCCCTGTGTTACACATTGTGGGTGATGTTTTTTCGTTGTCGAGCCTGATCCCTGACTCTCTACCTCCGGCTCCCAGTAAGCCTGACAGATATTACAGGGTCCCTGACTCGCATACATTTTTATTTAGAAACCCTGCTGCTGATCCTGAAACTATTTCACAGGGTCCAAAGGGAGTGTTAAGGCCTCAACAGCAAGAAACCCTACCCCCTCCGACAGCGATTCACGGGTACTGGACAGATGGGGAAAAAAGGTTTATACATCTGCAACCTTGGCAATTAGGGCCTTAAACTGTCAATTTCATATGCTTAAGTACCAACAACATGTTATGGGATTGCTGAAACAGAAAATGATGTTAATTTCAGAATGTGCAGAAAATAAGGAATTGCAGAAATTATTGCATGCAGCTGAACAAGTTGGAAAGCATACTTTGCAATGTGGTTTTGATTCTTTAGAGGCCTCCTGCAGGGCCGCAGTTACTGGATCTGTGATTAGGAGGCATGCCTGGTTAAAGAACAAAATTTGCCTGATCATGTTAAAGCTAAATTGCTAGATGCACTTTTACAACATGATTCTCTGTTTGGTATTAAGGCAGAAGAGGTTTTAAAGAAAATGGAAGACAAAGCTAAGTCTATGCAAACTGTTAAAGATTTCTTACAAGTGCAGCCACCTAGATTCAGTAGACACTGGCCTACAAAAAATTGGTCCTTTCCTGTGTCAGAGCCCAAAGGGGAAAATCCAGACGCCCTAAGGGTTCCAGGTACCAGGCTCAAGACTCATACAGGTCAAAGCATTGGGGCGCATCCACCTCAAAATCTGGAGGAGATAAAGCACAAACCTACAAAAAGCAATCCCAATGACTTCCCTCTGCCTACACCAAGCACTTATCTGTTGGCAGCACCCATAGGGGGAAAATTAGCACTTTTTGCTCAAAACTGGCAATTAATAACCCAGGACAAGTGGGTACTGAACATCGTATCACAGGGATACAGATTCCATTTCCACACTCTGCCAATGACAAATGGTTGGCCAGACCTGCCAAAAAACCAATGGGCAGAGGCACAGAAACAGGTTACGTCCCTCATGGATATGGGGGCCATTCAGACAGTACCAGAACAGGAAAAAGGACAAGGTTTTTACTCATCATGCATTTTGCAGACAAAGAAGTATTCAAATATATCCGTACTTGGACGACTGTCTCATTCAAGCAGAGAACAAAGACACTCTTCTCCGACACCTGGCATTTGTGAAAAGGCTTCTAGCATGCCTAGGGTACACAATAAATGAAAAGAAATCACAACTGGTACCCTCTCAAAAGATAACATTCCTGGGTGCAAGCTTGCATGCAACTGTCCAGATGGCTTACCTCATGCCAGACAAACAAAGGCAACTGACTACTTACTTCAAACTAATGGTAACAAAAACCCAGTCTTCTGCAAGACAAATTCTGCAGGCTCTGGGCCTCATGGCATCCTGCATCCTACTAATTCCATATGCAAGACTGCATATGAGGAAACTTCAATGGTACCTAAAAGGTTTAGGGAGTCAACATTCACACAGTCTGGAAACAATGAATCCTCTCATCCCCTGCCTGCAATAGGAGTTTCTATGGTGGGCAAAGGCCTGTCACCAAAACATGGGACGGCCCTTCACTCTATCCCCTGCCAGCCAAACCTTAACAACAGATGCATCAGATTATGCCTGGGGGGGCCTACATGGCAGGAAGATGCATTCAGGGCATATGGGCACCAAATCAAATGCGTCTACATATCAACCAGAAAGAGATGTTAGCTGTTCAAAATGTCCTAACAGCCTTCAAGGACTTGCTTCATCCAGGACAACTACTGATAAAGACGGGCAACACCGTAGTCATGTGGTATATAAACAAGCAAGGGGGCATACACTCATACCCCCTTTGCAGATTAGGTATGGCGCTGTGGGACACAGCTTTGACCTACCAAATAAATCTTCAAGCTCAGTTCCTGCCAGGAAAACAGAACTCTCTGGCAGACGATTTAAGCAGAAACCTTATGGATCCTCACGAGTGGAAACTAATTCCACAAGTATTCAGCATGATAACAAAGAAATGGGGGAGCCCAGAATTAGATCTATTTGCCTCTCCTCAAAATTATCAGTTGAAAAGATTCTGCACAAGGACTTATCGCAGACAAACATGGAAAGTGGATGCCCTATCCTTCAGTTGGAAAAACCTGTCAGTTTACGCCTTCCCTCCTCTGCCTCTTCTACCCAAGGTCCTCCTAAAAGTCAGGCAAGGGAAGCCAAAGATGATATTAATTGCCCCGGACTGGCCCCGCCAATACTGCTACCCAATCCTAAGGAACTTGTCTCAGTACCCAGCTTGGACCTTGCCTCAAAGACCACAGCTACTGTCCCAGCAAAACAATCAGATCCTGCACAATCAACTACAGACTCTGAACCTGGCAGCATGGCTAATCATGTAATCATACGAACGACACCTCTCAGTAAAGCTGTGATGGATGTCATGTTGGAAGCCAGAAGGCCCAGTACTAGAAAATCTTATGCTGACAAATGGAAGAGATTCTGTGCTTGGAATCAAGCACAAGGAACAGATACAGCAGAACCACATATTCCTCAGATATTACAATACTTGACAAATGCCTTTCTTTCTCATCAATCAAAATCCATGCCTCTGCCATTTCGGCTCATTACAATACAGAGCCACCAATCTTTTCTCATCCTTTACTAAAGCAGTATCTTAGAGGAGCCAAAAACCTAAGGCCTCCTAGAAGATCACCATTACCTGCATGGGACCTCAATTATGTGTTGGAAAAGCTTACTCTGCCTCCTTTTGAACCAGCCGCTACCACTAATATGAAGTTCTTATCATGGAAGACAGCTCTGCTACTAGCAATTACTTCGGCAAGAAGAATTTCAGAGCTACAGGCCCTCATGGCTATAGAGCCTTTTATCATATTTTACCCAGACAGGGTGTCTCTGAGGACAAATCCTACTTTTATGCCTAAGGTGGTTTCCAGTGTGGCTCTTAACCAATCAATTTATCTGCCAACTTTTTATCCAAATCCGCATAACAAAGGGGAGAGAATTCTGCATTCCTTGGACATACACAGACAGCTAAGATTCTACTTGAGCTGGACGAAAGCTCTAAGAAAAACTGAGCAATTACTAGTGTCATATGCTGCAGGATCAGAAGAAAAGGCTATCTCAAAGCAGACATTTTCAAAGTGGATAAGCCACTGCATTCATTTCTGTTACTTAGACCATGATAAACCTGTGCCCCAGGGCATAAGGTCTCATTCCACCAGAGCTGCAGCTACTTCGGCAACCTTTCTCAGAGGAGTACCAACCAAAGACATTCTAGAGGCTGCTACTTGGAGTTCTGTTCACACCTTTACAAAGCATTACCATTTGCCTCTCTGTTCTAAGTCCAAGGCAGGCTTTGCCACTGCAGTTCTGCAGGGCCTTATAGCTGCACCTAATGCTGTTTAGCTCCAGCCTCCCAACCATAGCTTTGGGATTCTACCCAAATGTAATGACTGCAACAGTGAAACACGAAGAACATAGTACAGTTGTGTACACTTACCATAAATGTAGATGTTCGAGTGTATTCATTGTTGCAGTCCAGGTTACCCGCCCGCCATCCCCCTTTCATTCTGGAGTTTATCTTTCCTTCTCTGTCTTCTACAACCTATGTGGTGTTTTTGCTTGTAGATGAAGGTAAAGTTTATATTGATGCATGTATATATAGTTTTTATACATATATATTTTTTCTACCTTTTTGGAGGCACCTGACTTCTGGGGCAAGAAAAAAATAAAGAAAATGGCATCTGCTGCATGTTTTATACCCCTGACGACCTGACGTCATGGAAGAGGAGACAGCAACTGATGCAGGACCCAAGACTTTGGAATTCAGGCCGACTGAGGGCAACCTGCCAGCAGATTACCCAAATGTAATGACTGCAACAGTGAATACACTCTAACATCTACATGTATGGCAAGTGTACACAACTGTACTTTCTCACCATAACTTTCCATCTGTGCTGTCCATTTTCATTTTTCCTCAGCCTTCCTTCCCTCCTTCCCCCATCCATAACTGGAGAGACCTGATGGATATGTCTATAGGAATTCAGTTCCTGTTTGAGCCTCTGAACCTTCCCCTACCTGTTTTGGATTTGTATATAGAGATAGATATGTTAGTCTATGTTATCAGCAGACTTGATCTGATGTAATCTGGGACCATGGGGGATTATGGGTAAGGGGAGGAGCTTGAGAATCGGATCCTAGGTCTATAAAAAGCATCCAAGTTGGATCCGAGGTTCGAATCCAAACCCACAAGTTGAGGAAGAATGAAAATGGACAACACAGATGGAACATTATGATGAGTACATAACTTATTTTAATAATGTAGCTGAATCAAAAGGCTCTGTGCAAGACCAGCTGTTTAATTTTGAAAAGAAACTTCTTATTTTTAAAAAACTACAGCTGGAGAATAGTTGCTTAATGAGGAATGTAGAGCTTAATCAAGTCTTAAAAAGGCTCTGGTTTTGGAAATTTTTGAGTCCAAAATGGTTCAGATTTACATTGGGACTTAAGTTATTTGATAAAGCTGGCTGTGATTTTGATGAAGCTTATTATTAAATGAAATAATGTGCAAATTGAATATGTATCACATGAAATTGACTTGTTAAATAAATCCATTCAGGAGGATTTATTGTTTGAACATTATGAATCCATTTATAATAATGTTTTCAGTAGAGTGAGTAATACATGTGCTGCTATTTTAAAAAAGAAAATGGTTAAACTACAAAGAGATGTGGACAGTCACTGCAGTGTTAAACGCAAAAAACACCTCAAACTCATTCACTGCTAAAACAAAAAAAAACATGGTCGAAGAGAGGATCAACAGCAGACCAACAGCGTAAAACTATTACAGTTTAATACTAAACTTAAAATAAGAAACCTGAAACACAGTTAATAAAATCACTTTCCAACATAAACCATCAAAAATTTAAGAAAACAGTAAGCACTTTCATCTTGGATAAACTCAAGAAGACTTCAGACATCACAACTAGAGTATCCTGAGTTTTAAAAGACCGCAGGGGGAGCATGTGATCAGCAGCCAGTCTTGTCAGCTTAAAGCAACAACACCCTCATTTATCCAGAAGGTGTTAGTCATAAGGCCACCTCGAACTTTTACTAAAATTGATGTACTAGTGCAAAGAGTGGCGGATCCAGGAATTTGCAGAAGGGAGGGCGCAGTCTGGTTAGTTGACTACCAGGGTGGAAGCAAGAAAGTGGGACACTTGGTTTGGTGGTTGTGAAAAGATCACCTTAAGAAGCTTTGACATCATATCTGGAAAGATATCACTTTACATTCAGTTGCACATGATTTTGCTGTGGATGTGGTAGCAGAAAAAAGATAAAAGTAATTCCTGTGCAGCATACAGCACATCTATTTTCAATGCATCCCTGAAAAAGATTTGTTGACCATACCAACTCACATTCTCCTTCCATGGCATAGTGGGCATATGGACTGTTATAAACTTGTAAAGAATCCCACTGAAGGTGGAAATAACCACAGTGGAATCGACTTTGTTGTTATGAAACATAAAATATATACCACAGACACATCTTTGGATAAATTAGTAAAAACTTCATTTAATTGCTGTACCAAATAAGCTAAACTCATAAAACTTTCCTTAGCTGACCATTGTTTTTGGATTGTTTACTGTTCTCTCTCTGGGTTTAAGCACAACTAATTTTCTTTAACAAAAGTTCTACTGTATCTTTTCTCTCCTTTCAACAAATTCTGGTGTGAGTGAAGGAAGTTCAATGTTTTCCAAGTTCATGGCCATCTGAATTTAGCCAGAGGCCCTTGACATTGGATGCCAAGGAGAAGTGGACCAGCACAGAGCCCTGGGGGGGGGCTGCACTGGTGACTGGCCTCTCTGTGGTTATAACCTCCTGCATCCTATCAGTGAGCCAGCTAGCTATCCAGTGTGTTGTAAAGGGATATCCAGTGTGTTCAACAGGGATTTATCCATGCTTCTAAGATTGTTGACAGTGTCTGAGTGGGGTATTAGGAAATGGATATGCTTAATACACTACAAACCAGTGAAAACAATGACTGTAAAAAGAGAAACCTATTAAAACTGATGAGCTGTCAAAATTCAAATGCAAAATTGTCAGCCCCCTTGTACACTCGGCTATTACTTGAGTTTTACTCCAGTATAAGAAGTACTGCAATCAGCACAACATTAGTAAACTAATTAAGCTAACCAAGCCAATTAACTGTATAATAAAATCAAAATCTACTCATGTAAAAGATTTTGCCTCATCACTAAGGGCTTTTCATCCAGAAAAAAGGAGGTCATTGTCCCACTGTACTCATCCCCCATTAGACCCATTATAGAGTACAACGCCCCGTTTGCTATGTACCTCGCAAGACATCTGCAACAGCTGGAAAGGCCGCAGAAATACCTCACTAAAAGAATCACAGGCCTAAAGCCGATGTCCTATGCTGACGGTCTAAAAAAACTCCAACTAGTATAGTATACTCTGTGGCATATCATCTACTCAGAGGTGATCTCTGCTTAACATACAAGGCCATGTCAAACCCTGAGCTGTTGGACATGCTCTACTTAAAGAAATCCCAATCCCTCAGAGCCACACACTCCAGGGATCTAAACCTTGTCATCACAATGAAGAAAACATGAGATAGGTTCCTGACCCAGAGACTCCCCATACTCTGGAATACACTGTCCCTACATGTCAAGCAGAGCGCCTCCTTGGCCGTCTTCAGAAGGAACCTTGACGATTGGATGGGAGATGGGAAATTCACCCCAGGGATCACGTCAGTCACCCTGTTAAGGGGTCCAGGGAAGTAAATATTGTGGGAAGAAATATCCAGTGAATTGTTATGGCTAGGCTTGTATAGGCCCTAGGGCCGATAGCCTAGTACCAACCTATGAAAAAGGTATGCAAAAATCTGAACATTAATATAAAGAAAATCAGCATGGACAGTCAATCACAAATCCTTCTTTAATTAATTACATTAAATGATTAACAAATAATCAGTAATACCCTCAAGTAATGCATAAGACTGCTGTCCACTCTAACCCTAAAGACACTGCAAATATGTTTGCAGATAATTTTTTGCCATCAAATAAAAGAAGCCAAAGCTGTAGTTGGGACTGAGGCGAAGGGGGAGACTGCCCATGAAGCAAGTTGTTAGGGAGCAAAAAAAAATCACTGTAGTCATGCAGTAGCACCTTTAGTCATTTAAGCAAACTAGCTATGGTATTGTAAATAAGTTCTTACATGTTGATTTATAATCTGTTTGTACATGTTTTAAAGACTAGAGTTTTTAAATGATTTGCTTACTGTGTGTGTGTGTGTGTGTGTGTGTGTGTGTGTGTGTGTGTGTGTGTGTGTGTGTGTGTGTGTTTTAGGAACCATAGCACATACTTAATACGTTTGCTATCAACCAGTTAGGTTATCAGTCCTTTCAATGTTGTATGAAAATGGTGCAAGAAGCTATATGCTTCACTTACTACAATACTAAAAATATAAAAATGAAATTACAAAGCTCTTTAGACATGACCAGCACACTGTTCACAACTTAAAAGATGCAAACCATTAAAAAACAGATGCAAGCCTTTTTGTCCAAATCTGTTATAAGTCAGCATTTCCAAATGGTCAACATAACTGCTGTAGTTGCATTCGCCCAATAGTGTCTGTGAATTCCAGAAAAAGCTTACCAGAATTTTGCTGTTACATTTGATCAACTACATTTCATACTAAATATATGTGATCAAAACACTAAATCAAACGCCACAGACAGTAACGTCTCACTACAGCTAGTAATACAGTAATAATGAAATCTAAGTACAAGCCTGCTTTTCTTTCCCATAAAGACCCACCCCAATTTAAACGACCTGTAATAAGTTTTATGTCGTGATCTGCTTATTCTGCTTTCTAATAGTAGTTTTAGCCCAACTAGCAACATGCAGAATATCAGCTTAAAATTTCACTCAACTTAACCAGGCAGACTCTGGTAATCTTTCCTTTGCCACAAATTGCACTGAAAGTGACAGGTCCGCACTTAGCCCAAATCTGTGACAATTACCTACAGGAAGCACAACTCCCACACACGTAAACGATTTAACCACTGCATTCATTTTAGAACGAAATGATAACACTGTAAGCATTTCAAAGCTGCATAAAAACCTTGAAACGCACATAAATGTTAAACAAAAAAAATGCAAAGTAAGATCAGTCTCTAGACAGCGAAAATATGTACAGTTTGGTTACTCAAGCTCGACTAATAATAATTGCACACATCCCAAACATAATGCATTAGAATACAATCACAACAATTTGACCAAGCACACCAAACGAGCACTGGACAAACATGATAAAGTAGACTAGCACGCCAAGCATCCAAGCAATCAAATTAACACGCTTTAATTTTAGTTTCTTAGTTTTTTGTTACTGTGGTTGTATGCCTGCTATAACTTGACGGAGGATATCCCTTCGTAGTTTTCCCCAGTTCACCATATGTTAGTCTATGTTATCAGCAAACTTGATCTGACGTAATCTGGGGCCATGGGAGATTATGGGTAAGGGGAGGAGCTTGAGAATCGGATCCTAGGTCTATAAAAGGCATCCAAGTTGGATCCGAGGTTCGAATCCAAACCCACAAGTTGAGGAAGAATGAAAATGGACAACGCAGATGGAACATTATGATGAGTACATAACTTATTTTTAATAATGTAGCTGAATCAAAAGGCTCTGTGCAAGACCAGCTGTTTAATTTTGAAAAGAAACTTCTTATTTTTAAAAAGCTACAGCTGGAGAATAGTTGCTTAATGAGGAATGTAGAGCTTAATCAAGTCTTAAAAAGGCTCTGGTTTTGGAAATTTTTGAGTCCAAAATGGTTCAGATTTACATTGGGACTTAAGTTATTTGATAAAGCTGGCTGTGATTTTGTTCACAGTTTGAAACCGACTGAAACGTCAAGAAGCATGGATTCTGTTACAGCAGTGTACCTATTGGTGCCGGTTGCTTCCTAACTTGGTAACTCACTATTTTCTTCACCTGAGACTACCTTTCAGATGTATAGTATGGGTTAAGCAATTTGAAGTTCTTTTATTGTGGTAAAATGTATACAAAAGCCAAAATATATGGATCATGCTGAAACAAAAAACCAAGTACATCAAAAACAGTAGCATCACAACTCACACAAACTGTTTTATTTACTGTCAGCTAAATGATCTCGTATAGGAATTAAAATTATTAAAACATTGGTTTGTTTTATTAAGAAGAAACATTTGATAAATAAATCTAATGTTTAAGAAATAAACCAGAGTAATTTGAAAATCGTGTGTGGTAGTTGGTGCAGAGGAAGAATCGGTGCTCTTGTAAGACATCCCTGTGGATCAGAATATTATCCTAGTTAACGTAGGGTTACCACATATCCCTCTTTGGGCAGTTGTGTCCTGCAGAAAAATATCGCAAATGTCCTGAGATCTTTAGGGGGAAAAGTGATTATTTAGTTTAATAGTTGATTAAAAAGTTATTTTGTATCTGAAACACCTAAATGTTGAATTAAATAGCATAAGCAAATCAAATGCTACAAGAATAAACTTTTTTTTTGGAAAAAAGTACTTTGTAGTAGTCATTGATAGGTTTTGTCCTGCAAAAATCTAATGTTTCTACAAAAAATGCCCCACTTTGGGCATTTGGGAAGGTGGCAAACCTAGTTTAACGCTGCAAACATTAAAGACTACTTCAGTCACCAATCAAACTTTTGGTTGCGTGTACCACCACCTTCCTGCCCACTCATTGGGTTTTCAGGTGAGTGGGCGTGCTCTCGGGTCTGCAGAGTTTTTACTCGCTCTTAACGTTTGGAGGCTGTTGGAAGTTTGTAAGCTCCGCATTTAGATGGGCAGCCATATGTTCTCCCGCGGTCCTTCATTTCTTGCCCTGTGGCTGGAGGGATGCATTTATTTTGTGTTGGCTAGGCTTATAATAGTCTGCATACCGATGGCCTACTTCTTACCCATGAATCTATTATGATGTTATGTCAAACTACATTTCAGACATATCATTAAATTATATTGTGCCTTGATTTAATTATTTGCTAATTAACTTTATTAAACAATGCCTTATTTCTCCAATGGGTTGTTCTTTGCCGGTCCACTTGAACAGAATTATCTAATAAACAGTCTAAAATGTGTTTTTTACCTGGCTAGGTATATAATTAACGTACAAAGTCAAAATCTTATTTGATGTCTTCCATCTTTAATATGAAAACATCAATTGTATTCATTAATTTTATTTCATTTAAATGCCGATTCATTCTAAAGTTTTTACGTTTCAGTTCAAAGGAGCACAGCCTTGAGCAGCTAAAATTTATGATTGTGTCAGTGCATTTAGATTTTCAAATATTCATTTAAATAAATTAATACTTAATGTGTTCTTTTTCGGGAAATGTCATTTTAGTTTCACAAGTAAATCATACTGTAAAGAATTTCTACCTGTTTAAAACAGAATCTGCTCGTGATATCTTTCTCATGTTTACCCAATTAATGCGACACTGAGCCAAAAAAATATATTTTTAAATGTATGTCTACCTTCCATCTCCAGCATGTGGAACACTACTTGTCATAACTTAGAACAAATTGTTAAAATGTGGAGCACATATTAACAGCTTACTAATAACTTCAGCTTAGAAAGCTCAAGGGATGGTTAAATGCATTACTTTATAAGGTTCTGATGAATTATTTTGATCCACTATTATTTGCTGTGGATATCTTTTTAAGAAACGCGAGGAGCATGGACTTTCTAAGATTCAAACGAGGAACTTTCCTGGTAATGAGGGTCATTGGAGTGTTGCTTTCAAGTATCAACCCTGGTGTTTTACTTTTTTCTTGTCCATATCTTAAATTTGGATGGACGATTCAAGCTTGTTAAAAGGAAGCAAATTTGCTTCTTGTAGTGGTACAGCTGAAAAACAGCTGAAGGGATTTCAGTGATACACCATTAAAATAAAATATGCCAGTAACAGAGGAAGCTTAGCAGAGGCACCCATAATGCGTTTTAACAGTGTTAAGACAAAACCAGAGGTATAACAAATTTCAAAATCTTTGAGTGGGTGCAAACTTTTGTTTACAGAGTACTAAACTTTAGAGAAAATGTGGTATACTCGTTAAATACAGTGAGAGGACCATGCCACTTAAAGCAGTGTTTTCTATTTTGCTCTGATGTAATGTGTTGCTGATAACTTGGTGATGCTACAGGGGTAGACATCATCTTGTTTGTCGTGTCTGACAGACATAAGGTGTATAGTGTGCACTAATATATATAAACACACAGAAATGGGTACATATGTTTACAGAGAGAGAGAAACCGATACCTGCAGGTGGACAAGTGCATTCAGTTCACTTCACCCTCCTGCTCTCTGTTTCTACAACTTTGCAGTTTGCAAGCCAGAACTGAGCTCCCAGAATACCGAACATCCTTTCGGTTTGTTTACTGCATTGGCTCCTTATCTGGCTAAATTTACATGCGAGCAGCACTTATTTTATAAAATGTATCAGTGAATTCTGTTCATTGCTACTGTAGGAATGGATTTTATTCTTTCATTTTCAGCAGCAGAATACACACACACACACACACACACACGTTAGGCTCTTCTCCTCTCCTTACTTCTTACACTTGTTTCATTACCAGAAATAAATATATCTGCTCTGAGTCTTAGAAACATGTTTCACGCTGTTCCATACAGAAAGATGTGTGCTGCATGTACTGCTTCATGTAGTGGTTAAATTTTATGTAATAACTATCCATGGTAAATAATATAATGTCATATTACCTTATAAAAAGTGCTTTTTATAAATATACAGTAAACACATTTTAACCTTGTTAAAAGCATACTAGCTGAAGCTGATAGAAGATGTTTGCTCGTCTTAATGACACAATTTGAAGATAGCAAACCTGCCGTGCAAAACTACTACAGTAGGCATAAGTAGGCCTTCCATACACAGCAGTGGTGGGAGTACCACACGAATAGACTTAATCGGATTATCATATACAAACACCCTAAATGCCCTTTCTGAACGCAGGTAAATAAACAAAAAAAAGAGAAGACGCTTTGATGCCCCACTACTTCCCCAACAAAGGGGGTACCCTCAGGGCCTTGATAATGTCCTAGTTCTCTCATACCTCTCAACTGTCAGGGAGTTCGCACAGTGTCCAGCTCTTCATATTGCTGCTCTGGCCCCTAATCAAAACTGTGGTTTTATGGCAAATGATTAGGGACTGCAGTCAGTAATTAATGACAAACAATTTAGTGGTGAAGCGCCAGTCATTCAGATCTTTAAAGGTTCAGTGGCTGCTGAGGGAATGGGCTAACTGATGGGCATTTTAAGGGTGAACGTAAAGTTCACGCTTTTAAATTCTGAGGAGATTAAGCACCGAAGGCGCGCAAAGCGAAGACACTTTACTTACAAGACGTAAGTTACTGAACCTAAAGTTTAAAACCACTAAGCAAGCAAATAAAATTAAAATGTTAGATTCTCCAATTCTACTCCTCACGGGAGTGAATAATGAAAACTTGAGCTGAACAAGTTACATCAGATGATCTAAACCTTGTTTCTTTTCTACTCTTAAGGCATAATATGGCACATGATACCTGACAAAAATTCGGACTTACAATAAATAAAATTGAGTAATTTAACTGGGGCTTGTTGGTACAACCAAAAATTAAAAAAAAAAGAAAAGAAAAATATATACCTCAGTCTCACAGACTTGTCAACCAGGTTGGTGCTGGAGTTGAGAACGCTGCACAGTCGACTTTAAATAGAATTTATTCTGCAACTGGTTTCTCACAACGATTCTTTGAAGTTCTTACCAAAACGCGCCTAGCTCAACTACAATAGCGATATATTTGGAGGAGCAGTTGAGGTTATAAAAATCACCTGACTCTGCAGCCTCCAATCGCTTCTCCAGTGTATTTGAGTTGGGCATGATTTTTGACAGCATTGATTGGTCATTGTGAGTAAAAGGAACCCAAAGTGAAAAAATGTACGGTACAGTGCTACCATATAAATTGTCTCCATGACAGCTCAAAAAAAAAAAAAAAAAAAAAAAAAAAAAAAAAAAAAAGTAACTTGAAAAGGGTACATTTTCAGAGTAAAAAAAATGAACTACAAAGGTTCTAATGGACAAAAAGGGGGCGGCGCGCGCCCCTCTGCCCATGCCTAAATCCGCCACTGACAAAGATCATCTTGATAAAGACTTTAATTTTAAAAGACTAGAAATAGAAATAGAAATATTTTCATTAATTCCTGGCCATCCATCAGCCTGAAAAGTAAGTTGCCAATAGACTTCCCATCTTTCAAGGTGCAGGTGGCATGGACCACCCCTTGGATTACGGGGGACTTGTTCCACTTAAACAAAGTGGACGAAATGTTCAGGAAATTCTGATATGTGCTTGGCTATAGCATTTGTTGCTTTTTTTTCCCTTTCAGATGTCATAGAGCTGTTCATACACACTTTCCCATAACATCTGTTCACTTTTTTATGATGGAAAAAGTGCTACACACCTGACATAATGCAGCATAAACCACTACTTTGCTGTTGCAGTTAAATTTTCCTTCACATTTATTTCTAATATAAAAATCATGTCCTATATGAATCCATTTACAAAAGGGGCAGTGTCTACATTTCTTCATCTGATTGGCAGTAAAACCAGTGGACTGAGTGTGCGATATCATCTCCAGAATATTTAAGTTCTTCTCTTTCCTGATAATGTGTGGTCTGTCAGCAAAACACTGCTGAAATTCTCTCCCTTCTCTTAGTATCTCCCAGTTCTTATTTAGTATCTGTTTAATGGTGTTATTATCAAGATTGAAGTTGGTTATAAAGGAACATAAAAAAAAAACTGTTGCATCCCTTGTCTTTTCTTTCCCATTGTTGGAACTAGCCTGTTTTCATTCCAGACTATATCGTGAATAGGAGCATAAGAGTTGCTTTTTCCTCTTTGCAATGATCTCCTCCTTTATTTCAACTGCAAAAGATGTAGTGTAGCCTCTTCTCTGAAACATAGTTTCCATCCCTTCGCATTCCTCTAAAAAGTGACATTCTTTGGTGACCATTCTTGCTGCCCTGACAAATTCACCACTGATTTTTTTCTGTCAGGGGGTGAGCACTTGAAGTGGAGGAACATGTTGGAATAGGTAGGTTTTCAAAAGATTTTTTGCATAGTAACATTTGTTCTCCATATTTTTTGTTAAAAGAACATCTAAGTATGATATTAGTTGTATCTATTTGAAAGGTGAACCCTAAAAAATCGATACTTTCGTTGATAAAATGAACGAATTCCACTAACTTTTCTTTGGAGTCCTTCCAAACTGTGAACAAATCATCAAGATACCTGGTGTAAAAACGAAGTGACTGATTAAATTATCCATCTAATATAAAAGATCTTTCCCACCTAGCCATGATGATGTTTGTATAAATGGAGCCACAGATGGCCCCTATGGCTACACCTTTTGTTTGGTGGAAAAACTGTCCATCAAAATAAATGAAATTGTTCATAAGTATTCTTTCCAATAGTTTTTCCAGTAGACTAATTAAATTATTCTCAATGCGTTTGTCTTCCAAAACATTGCGAAACTAGCTTAACCCTACATTGTGAGGTATCACGTTGGCTGCTGATCACATGCTCCACTTGCGGTCTTTTAAAACTCAGGGTACTCTAGATGTGATTCCTGAAAAAGTCTTGAGTTTATCCAAGACAAAAGCGCTTATTGTTTTCTTAGCTTTTTGATAATTTATGTTGGAAAGTGATTTTATTAACCATTTTTCAGGTTTCTGATTTTAAGTTTAGTATTAAACTCTACCTGTTCGATTCTCGGCTGGAGTGCCTTCTGTGTGGAGTTTGCATGTCCTCCCCACGGTTGAGTGGCCTCCGAAAGACATGTGTGAATGGACGTGCCTTCGCTGAAGGTTGGGTGTCGGGCTGGCAACTCTGCACCATAAAAATTGACTGCCAATCATTAGCGGACTGGAGTTCCGCTGTGGCGACCCCTAATCGGGAAAAGCCAAAAAGACAAACAATATAGTTTTACGCTGTCGGTCCACTGTTCGGCCACATTTTTATTTTGTATTTTAGTTACTGCAGTGGGATGGCGTATCCCTAGCCAATGGGTAACCATGGCAATAGACAGATGAACAGGCAAAATCAACTAATAGATAAACATGAGATGACATCACCCAGGGCTATGAATGAACTTTTAAATCAGGTGGTCCCTTTAGGACAAGTTGGAAGTCAGAGAGACTGCAAAACAAAAATCAGCGGATGAATTATTCGAGACAACAGGACAGCGAGGGGGGATATATTTCAAGCAAGGAGCCAAACTGAAATGGAATTATTACAACTCGTACAAGAAGAAGAAACAGTAGTGGAGAATTCAGTGGAAGAAGAGAACCGGACTGTCAGGTTTGTAAAAATGAACAAAATAACTAATTTTTCTGACAGATGTAAATAAACAACATGCCAATATTTTGTCAAGAGGTTTAACCTTTGTACCCTCAAAAAGAGTGAATGTAGTTGATACGGTAATAGGTTTAAAACTGTTTACTCAGAAACTGAATCTAGCTTTATGGTTTCCAGATAATTGGACACAAAGTGAAACTTCTAATATTAACATTGTGTGACCCAGCTGCTTCACCCCTCCCCCATCAAAATATTCAGTTTTTTGAAAAAAATTGTGAATTTGATATAACGAAATCTTGAATCAGCCTAAAAAGACGAATTATTTTAGTATGTCAAGGGAAGATGTTATATTATTAAATGATCTTAGTATGGATAGATTAGTTAGAGTGATGAAACCTGATTAAAAGGGGTGGGTTGGTGGTGATAAATAGCATACTTCATAGCAATGAAATTAATGCATTATTGTTGAATGCTTCTTATATACAAGTGTCACAAAACTAAATTAATATTGCTTTTGCAAAAATTGATTTTAAATGGGATCTATGTTGATCCATTGAAATTACATTTGATTGAAACGTAAACCCTCAAACTCACTTTCACAAAAGTGCACTTTGTTGAAAATGCACTTTCGCGAAACACAAAATAACGGAAAAAAAATAAAAAACAAAACACTAAATCACATTTATGCAGGGAGACAAGCCCTCCTGCACCCCCCTACTTAAATATACTAACTCCGAGATTGCACTACAGTGGGGAAAAGTATATATTCCCTTATCCCCACTGTAATGCGATTTGGTGAATCAGCTTTTGCAAAAGTGCACTTTCGATGTAGTGCACTTTCACGGAAGTGGGCTCGTCCTTTTGTTTGTCGATGAAGTGTACTTTCGACAAACAGGAGGAGACCCATTAAATGACTTGTTATTACAGGGGCAGCTAACCAAAAAGAAATGTGATTATATGATATGTCAAACCCATAATACCAAGTATGTTTTGAATCCCCAAAATTCATAAGTGTTTACATGATCCACCATTTAGACCCATAGCTGATGGGTACTAGGTCTAAATCTTATTATATTGCAAAGTTTATTGATCAGTCTTTAAAAGAACGTGCAAGTAAATCTCCATGTTTGTGTAGGGACTCCTGGCATTTTTTTAAGTCAAGTTAACAATATGGCATTTGATGAAAATGCAATTTTTCTTTACAATCAATGTAAGGAATAGATACCCAGTTATTCCTCACCAATTGGAGCTAGAGTGGTTTGAAAAATTTTTATTTGAACAAGCTGTTGTATCTGGAGATAAGATTAATGGTATGGTGTTACAACACTTATGGAGTTAATATTAAGGAATAATGTTATTTATTTTGAAGTTTAATACTTTAAACAGGTGAATGGAGTAGCCATGGGAGCAGCATGCATCCCCATGTTTGCCAATGTGGTTATGTCCTGTTGGGAAAAGTAATTTTCTTTAATAAGTTGGTTTAATAAGTCCTGTGGGTTATACACCCATTTTTTGGATGATATCTTCATTTTGTGGGTTGATACACCAGAAACATTATTAGAGTTTATTAATTATATTAATGTAGTGGAATGTTATAGCAATAACCCACGCCTGGGTGTGGGTAATGCGGGATTTAACCACAGTTGGCGTGGTTTGGACAACCGTGGTTAAATCCCGCATTACCACCAGAAGTGAGTTATTGCTATTATACAATGACATTATTTAAGAAAAGAAATAATTACTTTTCTTAAATAATGGCATTGTATAATGCCTCTTTGCTGCCCTTCCGCAGCTGTCTGGTATTCCGCGGCAGTTCTGATGTACTGCGCATGCCTCATGATACATCAGAGCTGTGGGCAAAAGCAATGGAGAACGCAAGATCTCCGTTGCTTTTTACTGTTTCGCTATGTTAAATGGGTTTAACATAGCGAGACAGCTTTAAAATAAGCAACGAAGATCTCCGTTACTTATTTTAAAGCTGTCTCGCTATGTTAAACCCATTTAACATAGCGAGACAGGTTTAAAAAAAAAAGCAACGCTTTTTACACACTGTGTCGCTATGTTAAAGGAGTTTAACATAGCGAGACAGCTTTAAAAAAAGCAACGGAGATTTGCGTTGCTTTTTTTAAACCTGTGTCGCTATGTTAAACTCTTTTAATATAGCGAGACAGTGTTTTATACTAACGGAAAAAGTCCGGGCGACCGGACCTTTTTCCGTTAGTATATCGAGGGATTTACAACGGGCACGCTGGTTGGGCTGGCCAATCAGCGTGCACGTTTTAGAGGAAGAATTGTATAATTGGAGTTTACCCACCCAGCAGTAAAGAGTGTTTCACATATTTAGATGTTGAAATAATGAAAGATTTGAATAAGCACTGCTATTGTTTGAATATTCATAGGAAGCCAACATTTTCCAGTACATAAAAACCAAAGTAAAGGCACCAGCACTTCCAAAGACCAGTAAAACAATAAAAAAGTGCCAGAAAACTTTGAAACTCGGTCCAAGCAGTTTATTCCACAAACTTTTAAAACCAATAAAAAGGCAAAGGCAAACGATAACTTGTATTAACGCTCTTACAACAACAGTTCAGTATGCGTTTTCGTCCTTGTGCATAGGACTTCATCAGACAAATCACATTAATTAATTACAAGGTTTAAATAGTGAATCAATCAATTTACTTGTATAAATTGTCCATAGACCTTTCTTTGTTATTTCAAACCAACCTATCAGAATACATATACTCATAATAATAATAATAATGGTTTGAAATAACAAAGAAAGGTCTATGGACAATTTATGCAAGTAAATTGATTGATTCACTATTTAAACCTTGTAATTAATTAATGTGATTTGTCTGATGAAGTCCTATGCACAAGGACGAAAACGCATACTGAACTGTTGTTGAAATACAAGTTATCGCTTGTTTCTGCCTTTTATTGGTTTTAAAAGTTTGTGGAATAACCTGCTTGGACCGAGTTTCAACGTTTTCTGGCACTTTTTTATTATTTTCCAGTACATATTTACATTTTAATGATTGGCACCCATTACACCAGAAAAAGGCTGTGGTCAAAGGCCACTTGGTATGTTTGGCCAGGATGGTGTCATAAAATGAAGCAGTCTTTAGCAAATGTGATGTATTGATTGATATGTTCAGGAAAAGGGGCTATGCTTTGGATTTCAGCAATGAACTTAGAAAAAAGTAATAGGTGAATGAATGAATGGTATTTATGTACTGTTAATAACTGTGAAATGGAATTATTGTGTGAACAACCTTCATTGAAAAAGAATTTGGGCTTTGATGGCACTAGGTTTTGTAGTATGACCTATACTTTGGATAGTAAAGCAATAGCTGAATGTTTAAACAACAATTGGAATTTTTTCATGAATTACAGTTTAAGGGACAAAATAGATGACAAACCATGTATTATTTACAGAAAAGGAAAGGCATTTAAAAAGTGTTTGGAAAATGGTGAATATAAGCCCCATGGTTCAGTTCATAACAATGGCATGTTTAAATGCGGTTGCCGCCCCCAGTGTCCTTATGTGGCTAAGTCAGATACATTTACTATATGGGGACAAATCTGTGTGTTAAAAGGCTGCTTTACTTGTGAATCTAAAAATGTAGTATATTTGGCTAAATTATAAGTCCTGCTCTGTGTTTTACATTGGGGAAACCTCTAGAAAGTTAAGAGACAGGATCTATGAACATTTGTTTGACATAAGGAAAGAAAAAACTACAAATGCATTGTTTAGGCACATTAAAGAGTATGGAACACATAACTTTGAATTTCGGGTCATTGAGCAAATCAAATTGGATGCTTGGGGGGTTGTGGTTAGTGAACATCTGAATAACTGAGTTACAGTGGCAGCTTAGATTAAATGCCACTTGTTTCCCAGGAATAAATGACAGTTGCTCTGTCCGGTATTAAACTTAAGGAATTTGGAAGCATAAAAATATCTCTACATTAATTTTGTAATTCCTTGTTGTTATGGCTTCAAACTGTTGTGTTTTTTAAAAAGTTTTAAATGGTTCAGTTGGTTTTAATCACTGAATGTGATGAATTGAGTTTGTATTTCAGGTGTTTGATATCTGTTTTTTAGTTCTGATGAAGCTCCATAAAGTCATACGGATCAAAGGTGCTCAACTCCATGTATTTTAATGGAAGATATTTTAATTTTGCAGGTGTTTTAAATGTGGATTTAAGTTTTTGTGTATTATCCATTCAGGTGCGTGGATGTCTGTGGGTACATCGCTGCAGGTGATTATTTCATGCAGGGTGTTAGAGTGAGAGTTCAGTAGATCACTCAGCCTAGGTGCACAGTGGTTGAAGATGCTAAAAAATGTACAGTTTTAATAAAAGGACTAAGAACAAATTTGACCTCAACTGTACCTTGAATCCACTTGAAAATAATTCAAGTGCAAGTTTAGCAAACAGTGAAAAATCTGGCCACAAATAAAATCTGTTGTTTAATAAAACTGATTCAGTAACCACAGTCCCCACAGGTGAAATGATGTTCTCCATACTTCATCAGGCAAGTTGATTGTAGCATATTAAAATATGTTCTAGTCCAGCCAGCCAAATCAGTCAGGTAGAACAGTAAACTCAATAAGACAGTAATATACTGATGAGGCACGCTAGGTTTTCCTTATAGACAACAAAATGAAGTTCATGTTAGCTGCTGTTGTAAGAAAACTGAGAAAACGGTGTACATCAGTTGGAAGGAAGAGAAAGTATAAAAGACCATCCCAGTTAAGTAGAAGTGAAGTTCATTTGGTCAAAAATCCACATGCTATGAAATTCAGATGAGAAAAATTTGCAGCATTAGTTGGATGAAAATGCAAACATTCCAACCTACAGCCTGATTTAGTCAGAGTTGCTGCCTAGGGTTGCAAGCAATCACTTACTGTCCTGCTGTGCAGAGATTAAAAATGTCTACCAGACTACTGTAAAGACTACAAATTCTAACAAAGCGAAAAAGCAAAAGAATATAGAAGCTTTAGCAACAGTCTGTGTCAGCCAGCTGCCACTGTCCCCGTGGCAACAGTCTGAGTCCTCCTGTGTGACCCAGTATGCAGATGATACAATCCCATTTTTGTCATCCTGCTGCTGTTATCAGAGCTAAGCTCTGCAGCTTAGTTTCAGCAGTGTTAAAAATGGCATGTTGACTCATGATTCCTCAATGCAAAATGTCTTGTTTTGCTTGTACAGCTTCTAGTGGATTATGACTTGTCCGTGTATTAGCTGAAATCATAGCAATCCTGATGTTTTCTCTGAGGTGGCTGATTTGGTAATGTTAACTGTACACAGAGTGTGTGTGCATGTGTGCATGCATGTGCGTGCTTGTTTGTGTATGTTTCTCTCCATGAATGTGTGTGTGCGTGTGTATATATATATATATATATATATATATATATATATATATATATATATATATATATATATATATATATATATATAGATATATATATAGATATATATATATATAATGGCAAAAATTAGGAGGTGCAGCACCCAGCAGGATAAAAGCACTGTCATCAAACTAAACAAACAACGCGGAGGACGAACAAAGTCTACCAAAGCCAAATTTGAGGTATGTTTGGCCTCCCAGGCCATGGACAACCACAAAGCATTCTTTATCTGTCTGCAACCTCAAAGACAATACACAGTTGTGTGCAGAGTTCACTGTAAGTGGAGCCACCTATACTGAGCCAGAAGATATAGCAAACCTCCTGGCTGATAAATTCAGTTCCAACTTTACCTCTCTCTCCCCCCTCAACCTTCCCTCTGGAAATATCATCAAATACAACTTCCCCTACTGTCACTAGGGAACAGGTCCTTAATGTTCTCTCTAAGACCAAGAACACTGCATCAATGGATCCAGACAATATCCCAGGATGCCTTCTTAGTAGCATGAAACATGACCTATCGGGGCCTCTGGAATTACTATTTTAACTTTAGCCTCCAAACAGGCTTCGTGCCTCATGAATGGAGAAGGGCAACAGTCATCCCACTGCACAAAGGCCATCTACAGACCCATAAGTCTCATCAGTCTATGTAAAGCCATGAAACCAATTATCATGGAGATGATCAATAGAGATATAGTAAACCTCCAGACATTGGACCCAACCCAGTTTGGTTTTGTTAAGGGCAAATCATGCCTACTCAACCTGGTGGACTTCTTTGAGAAGGTCACCAAAGCAGTGGATGAGGCAAAGTCATTCCCACTGCCTATCCTTGATCTGGCCAAAGGCATTTGACACAATATCCCACTTGGGTATTGTTGGCAAACTCAAGAGGTGAAGTACAAACCCATATGTCACCCAGTGGATGGCCAACTGGCTCACAGATGGGACCCAGGAAGTTAGGATTGGGGAGTCCACCTCCACAAAGAGGCCTGTCACAAGTGGAGTCCCTCAGGGATCAGTCCTTGGACTGCTCCTTTTTGACATTTACTTTTCAGAAGTCAAGACCAGTGTCAGTGGTCTCTGTCTCACTAGATTTGCAGATGACTGCAAATTAGGAGCTGTCATTGAATCTCACACTGACACAACTGTTCTCCAGGAGGAGCTGACACAGACAAACAACTGGTGTCAGAACCATGGACTAAAACTAAATGCCAAGAAATGCATAATAGTATCCTTTGGGAAATCATCCATCCCTGGTAACTGTCATATTGACAACACACCCCTTAGAGTTGACCCAGTAGTCAAGGACTTAGGAACACACATAGATAGTAATCTAGCCTTTGATCATCACTTGTCTATAGTAGTGAGGAAATCATTTTATGTTGAGCAACTTATAAACAAAGGTATGGCATCTAAGTCCAAGGAAGTCATTGTTCTACTGTGTTTGGCATTCATCAGACCTATCATTGAGTACAATGCTCCCTTTGGTATGTACCTAACCAGGTATATCCAGCAATTGGTACGTCCACAGAGGTTCCTCACTAAAAGAATAAAGGGCATAAGTAATATGTCCTATGCAAACCACCTCAAGTCCTTATCTCTATTCTGTCTCCCACAGGCTTTTGAGGGGAGATCTTTGCCTGGCATAAAGGCAATGTCAGACCTCACTCTGATGGACCTCCTGCATCTCCACATAACAAACAGCACCAGAATTGCCTGTTCGAAAGACTTAAACCTTGCCTGTGATATAAATAGGACCTGCTGGAGAGATAGCTATGTATCCCGGAGACTACCCCGTCTATGGAACAGGCTCCCCATCCATGTGAAACAAGAGATGTTCTTCGTGTTTCACTGTTGCAGTCATTACATTTGGGTAATCTGCTGGCAGGTTGCCCTCAGTCGGCCTGAATTCCAAAGTCTTGGGTCCTGCGTCAGTTGCTGTCTCCTCTTCCATGACGTCAGGGGTATAAAACATACAGCTAACGCCATTTTCTTTAGTCTTTCTTGCCGTGCGGTACCCGAAGCAGAAGCATTTCGCAAGTGCCAGTCGGCCAACTACTGAAATATTCGAGTTTGAGTTTCAGAACCAAAGTCTTCACTAAAGCTAAGTACCCGATTGGGGAAAGTTTTTTCTTGCTTTTTACCAATGTCAGAAAAAGTTAATAGTTGTATTTATTTATTTATTTATTAATATTTGTTGACTGGGAGTGTCCGAATGGATATAGGTCCATTTTCAGCGGAGGCCCAGGGAGAAAAGCTCCACAGTTAAAATAAACAGACAGTAGTTACATTGGATTACATAGCGATTAACAATTTACATAGCAATTACTTACAACATATTTACAGATGAAGAACATAGTGCATCAGTAGACAACTAGAATCTTTATCTGTGAAGTACATAACAGACATTAACAAATGTTAAAATAAGAAGTTCCTGCTGTATAAGTACTAGGCTTATGAGAATCTGAGCTTGCTGTAATCAAGGTAGTTAGTGGAGTGGAAAGAAAGGTAGTGGTTGGATGGGGTGGGTGATATTAGAGTGGGAGTTGCAAGGGCATAGCCAGCATGTTTTAGGTGCGCTTTTAGTAAAGTTTTGAAGTGGGTGCATGATGGTACGGAGGTAATTGTGGGTGGGAGGGAGTTCCATAATTTGGCTATGGTGCAAGAGAATAGTGCTTCACCAGCAGAGTTATTGGCTTTAGTGATCTGCAAGTGATTTTTCTTGCTGGATCTTAGTGGTCTGGTGGTGCAATAGGGTTGGAGTAGATTCTGGAGGGATGGGACATTTAGTGGATGGTTTACTGGTTTGTGGGCGAGTGAGAGTTGATACCATTGAAGGAGGTGAGGGAGTTCAAGCCAGCCCAGTTCAGCAAGTGAGAGACAGTGGTGACTACTGTAGGATGCCCCTGTGGCGAATTTGGCAATTTTGTTGTAGCAGGTCTCTAGCTTGTTTAGATCGCATTGCCTTAGGTTGGTATATATTGGAGTGGCATAAAGTAGGGTGGAGATAAGGTGGGAATTTGCTATTGAAATCTTTGCTGCTTTGGTGAGAAGATGCCCTAGTTTTTTGTGGACTTTCTTTATGGTCATGGATATGTGAATGTCAAATTTTAGTTTGTCTATTTCCACTCCTAGCAATTTGGTGTGTTCAGTTGGGTATATAGTGGTGTTGTCTTTTGCTGTGATGTTAAAGTGAAAGTTGTTTTGAGTATGTTTGATGGGTTGGAAGATGAGTAGTTTAGTTTTGTTTGGGTTGAGTATTAATTGGGCATTGGATAACCAAGTTTCAACAGAGGAAAAGGCTTCCTGTGTGACTTTTTGCAGTTTGGGTAGGGACTGGGCTGAGCAGATGATGGTCGAGTCATCTGCGTGTATATGAGTGTGCCATGTGTGGTGGCAGAGGCTAGATTATTTGTGAAAACAGAGAAGAGTAGGGGTCCAAGGATGGATCCTTGGGGAACCCCTATGGAGACAGGTAGTTGGGGAGATATGTCATTCTGCCATATAACGGATTGTTGGCGGTCAGACAGGTAACTCTGAAACCAGTTGGTGACCGATTGTGAGAAGGATAGGTTATTGAGGACAGAGATAAATTGTTTTGTGTTGGACCATGTCAAATGCTTTAGATAGGTCTAGGAAAGTAGCAGAGGAGAGAGAGCCATTGTTTTTATGCTGAAGGATAGTGTTCGTAAAGGAGAGTAAGGCAGTGGTGGTGCTATGGTTTGGTCGGAAACCATGCTGAGTATTGGAAAGGAGGTTGCTAGAAAGGAGGTAGTCTGAGACCTGAGATTACCTGTGGGAAGCAACTACCTCATAAGGATTTCCATTTATACTGTATTCCTTGCCTAGGCCCTGATCGCAATGTGCCTGGCTGTCGGTTTTGTGCTAGATTTAACCAACGCACTGTTAAGCTTTGGTATATTTTTGCATCAAAGTATTTTGGAAACAGATTTAACTACCCAGAAATGTCATTGGATAGCAATCCGACTACCGAAGTACATAAAAAACACAAAGAAAAGGACAGAGAAAGGCAGTCAAGTTCCAAAACCGACGACGAAGCTTCTCCTAAGCCAGACGCCGGTACTCAGTGAGGCGTTTTTGCAGCCCCTGATACCTGCTACCTTCGAGTCGCTGGCCTCTACCGACACCCATGTGGAGTCTGGCATGCCGCAAGATACTCACGGTATTGGACCGATGGATGTATCTCCCTCAGATGGGTCTGGAGCCGCTGAGCAGGCACTGGTTTCTGAGGGTATATTCAGACCTCAACATTTGTATATTAAACCGATGACAGCTGCAAAACCCAAAGGCAAAAGCAACTTCTAAAACTAAAAAAAAACGATGAATGAGCCACGTGCACAGGCCTCTATGCCTAAAAAACAGATGATCAAAATGGCTGAAGACCTTATTACCTTGATCAGGGGTACCCATCCCCCTCCTGATAAGAGGCCTAGGCAAGACACTGATTATGAATCTTCAGATCAGGTTTCTATTTCTTCTGATTCCTCTTCTGATCAGGATTTATCTGTACCTCCCTACCAGGATTCTGATGCTGAGGAGTCTGTTCCATCTGCATCTCCTCCTGAGGATTATTCATTTGGAGAAACCTTGCATACTTTGAGGGAGCATTTTCACTGGGAGAGTCAAGACTTCTCAGAATCATAAAAGAGGCTAAGGGATTTCCTCCTTCTCCCTCAGCACAGGCCTTTAGCCATTCCCCCTGTTTTAGACATTGTGGATAATGTGTTTTCGGAGTCCAGCTTGACCCCTGACTCCTTACCTCCAGCTCCCAGTAAGCCTGACAGATATTACAGGGTCCCTGACTCACATAAATTTTTATTTAGAAACCCTGCTGCTGATCCTGAAGCTATTTCACAGGGTCCAAAGGGAGTTAAGGCCTCAACAGCAAAAAAATCCTACCCCCTCTGACAGAGATTCAAGGGCACTGGACAGATGGGGAAAAAGGTTTATACATCTGCAACCTTGGCAATCGGGGCCTTAAACTGTCAATTTCATATGCTTAAGTACCAACAACATGTTATGGGATTGCTGAAATAGAAAATGATGTTGATTTCAGAATGTGCAGAAAATAAAGAATTGCAGGAATTATTGCATGCAGCTGAACAAGTTGGAAAGCATACTTTGCAATGTGGTTTTGATTCCTTAGTGGCCTCCTGCAGGGCCGCAGTTGCTGGATCTGTGATTAGGAGGCATGCCTGGTTAAAGGAACAAAATGTACCTGATCATGTTAAAGCTAAATATCTAGATGCACCTTTACAGCATGATTCTCTGTTTGGCATTAGGGCAGAAGAGAAAATGGAAGACAAAGCTAAGTCTATGCAAACTGTTAGACTTCTTACAAGTGCAGCCACCAAGATTCAGTAGACACTGGCCTACCAAAAATTGGTCCTTTCCTGTGTCAGACAGAGCTCAAAGGGGCAAATCCAGACGCCCTTAGGGTTCCAGATACCAGACGCAAGATTCATACAGGTCAAAGCAATGGGGCGCTTCCACCTCCAAATCTGGATGAGATAAAGCGCAAACCTACAGAAAGCAATCAAAATGACTTCCCTCTGTCTTCACCAAGCACTTACCTTTTGGCAGCACCCATAGGGGGAAAATTAGCACTTTTTGCTCAAAATTGGCAGTTAATAACTCAGGACAAGTGGGTACTAAACATCGTATCACAGGGATACAGATTCCATTTCCACACTCTGCCAATGGCAAATGGTTGGCAAGATCTGCCAAAAAATCAATGGGCAGAGGCACAGAAACAGGTTATGTCCCTCATGGATATGGGGCCATTCAGACAGTACCAGAACAGGAAAAAGGACAAGGTTTTTACTCAAGACTGTTCTTAGTATCCAGAAAGGATAAGGCCTGGTGGCCAGTACTGGATTTATCGATTTTGAACACATACCTGGACATTCCAAAATTCAAAATGCTAACTTTGCAGCAGCTTCTGCCTATGCTGGGCAAGAATGCTTGGCTGGTGACTTTAGACCTAAAAGAGGCATACCTGCATGTCCCAATAAGGCAATCGTGCAGAAGATACCTCAGATTTAAGGCTGGCTTAATGCATTACCAATTCTCTGCACTGCCCTTTGGCTTATCTACTGCGCCCAGGGTCTTTACAAAGTGCCTGGCACCAGTAATTGCATTTTGCAGACAAAGAAGTATACAGATATATCCTTACTTGGACGACTGTCTCATTCAAGCAGAGAACAAGGACATTCTTCTTCGACACCTGGCATTTGTGAAAAGGCTTCTAACATGCCTAGGGTACACAATAAACGAAAAGAAATCACAACTGGTACACTCTCAAAAGATAACATTCCTGGGTGCAAGCTTAAATACAACTGCCCAGATGGCTTACCTCATGCCAGACAAACAAAGGCAACTGACTACTTACTTCAAACTGATGGCAACACAAACCCAGTTTTCTGCAAGACAAATTCTGCATGCTCTGGGCTTCATGGCATCCTGCATTCTACTGATTCCATATGCAAGACTGCATATGAGGAAACTTCAATGGTACCTAAAAAGTTTATGGAGTCAACATTCTCACAGTCTGGAAACAATGATTCCTCTCATTCCCTGCCTGAAACAGGAGTTTCTATGGTGGGCAAAGGCATGTCACCAAAACATGGGGCGGCCATTCACTCTACCCCTTGCCAGCCAAACCATGACAACAGACGCATCAGATTATGCCTGGGGCCCCACATGGCAGGAAGATGCATTCAGGGCATATAGTCACCAAACCAAATGCATCTGCATATCAACCAGAAAGAGATGCTAGCTGTTCAAAATGCCCTAACAGCCTTCAAGGACTTGCTTCATCCAGGACAACTACTGATAAAGACGGACAACACCACAGTCATGCGGTATATAAACGAGCAAGGGGGCACACACTCATACCCCCTCTGCAGATTAGCCATGACACTGCGGAACACAGCTTTGACCTACCAAATGCATCTTCAAGCTCAATTCCTGCCAGGAAAACAAAACACTCTGGCAGACGATTTAAACAGAAACCTTATGGACCCCCATGAATGGAAACTAAATCCAAAAGTTTTCAGCATGATAACAGAGAAATGGGGGAGGCCAGACATAGATCTATTTGCCTCTCCTCAAAATTATCAATTGAAAATATTATGCACAAGTTTTTATCACAGACAAGCATGGAAAGTGGACGCCCTATCCTTCAGTTGGAAAAACCTATCAGTTTAAGCCTTTCCTCCTTTGTCTCTTCTCCCCAAGGTCCTCCTAAAAGTCAGACAAGAGAAACCAAAGATGATACTAATTGCCCCGGACTGGCCCCGCCAATACTGGTACACAATCTAAGGAACTTGTCTCAATACCCAGCTTGGACCTTGCCTCAAAGACCACAACTACTGTCCCAGCAAAACAATCAGATCCTACACAATCAACTACAGACTCTGAACCTGGCAGCATGGCTGATCGTGTAGTCATACAAACAACACCTCTCAGTAAAGCTGTGATGGATGTCATTTTGGAAGCCAGAAGGCCTAGTACTAGAAAATCTTATGCTGACAAATGGAAGAGATTCTGTGCTTAGAATCAAGCACAAGGAACTGATACAGCAGAACCAAATATTCCTCAGATATTGCAATACTTAACTGAGATGCTTGACAAAGGCTTATCTTTCTCATCAATTAAAATCCATGCCTCTGCCATTTTGGCTCATTACAATACAGAGCCACCAATCTTTTCTCATCCTTTACTAAAGCAGTATCTTAGAAGAGCCAACAATTTAAGGCCTCCTAGAAGATCACCATTGCCTGCATGGGACATCAATTATGTGTTGGAAAAGCTCACCCTGCCGCCATTTGAACCAGCTGCTACCACTGATATAAAGTTCTTATCCTGGAAAACAGCTCTGCTTCTAGTAATTACTTCAGCAAGAAGAGTTTCAGAGCTACAGGCCCTCATGGTTATAGAGCCTTTTATCATATTTTACCCAGACAGGGTATCTCTGAGGACAAATCCTACTTTTATGCCTAAGGTGGTTTCCACTGTGGCTCTTAACCAAACAATTCATCTGCCAGCCTTTTATCCAAATCCGCAGAACAAGGGGGAGAGAATTCTGCATTCCTTGGACGTACACAGACAACTAAGATTCTACTTGAGCAGGACTAAAGCTCTAGTAAAAACTGAGCAATTACTAGTGACATATGCTGCAGGATCAGAGGGCAAGGCTATTTCAAAGCAGACAATTTCAAAATGGCTAAGCCACTGTATCCATTTCTGCTACTTACACCATGGTAAACCTGTGCCCAAGGGCATTAGGTCTCATTCCACCAGGGCTGCAGCTACTTCAGCAGCCTTTCTAAGGGGAGTACCAACCAAAGACATTCTAGAGGCTGCTACTTGGAGTTCTGTTCACACCTTTACAAAGCATTATCATTTGCCTCTTTACACTAATTCCAGAGCAGGCTTTGCCACTACAGTTCTGCAGGGCCTTATAGCCGCTCCTAATGCTGTTTAGCTCCAGCCCCCCAACCATAGCTTTGGGATTCTACCCAAATGTAATGACTGCAACGGTGAAACACGAAGAACATAGTGCAGTTGTGTACACTTACCATAAATGTAGATGTTAGAGTGTATTCACTGTTGCAGTCCAGGTTACCCTACCACCATCCCCCTGTCATTCTGGAGTTTATCTTTCCTTCTCTATCTTCTACAACCTATGTGGTGTATTTGCTTGTAGATGAAGGTAAAATTTATATTGATGCATGTGTGTGTGTGTGTGTGTGTGTGTGTATATATATATATATATATATATGTGCTCCCTTTTTGGGGGCACCTGACATCGGGGGCAAGAAAAACTAAAGAAAATGGCATCGGCTGTATGTTTTATACCTCTGATGACCTGACGTCTTGGAAGAGGAGACAGCAACCAATGCAGGACCCAAGACTTTGGAATTCAGGCCGACTGAGGGCAACCTGCCAGCAGATTACCCAAATGTAATGACTGCAACAGTGAATACACTCGAACATCTACATTTATGGTAAGTGTACACAACTATACTTTCCTCCCTAACCTAATTCAAGTGCAACTTGGACAATTGGATGGGAAACCAGAAATTCATCACTGGTTTGGCACCTATGTCTGTAATGGACAGAGGTAACCTGTAAATGGTTGATCTCCCAGGCCATACTTATACTTATCAAGGGTGTCAGAACTTGTCAGAGATTTGAGATGCATGGCTAGGCTTAAAATGGCCCTTGTGGTCATTAGCCTAGTAAGCACCTATGAACCAGAAAAGAAGCTGTGACATTAAATGGCTACTTGTCTTTCTTCTAACATTACCCTTTTAATTCAGCATTCTGTTTTTATCTCAGAATGCACTTGCATATTTTAGGAGTTAGGTCTCCTGAAGTCAGACTGGGAGAGTAGAAGAATAAATGAGAATTTCCACATGCTTACCTTGTAATCATAATGATTCTGATCTGCTTTAGCAGAGTACACTAGTCAGTATTTTTTTCAGTGACATTTTATATTTTTATCTATTTGCATCACCTCCTGTTCTTAAAAATGATTGGTGCGTATAAGGTTCCTGCTGATTAGAAATTCCTTTATAAGAATCCTTCCTTGGAACCTTCTGTTTCTCTTTCTGCAGATAAACCTACTAAATTACTCACTTCTCCTAAAGTCTTGCCTGCTGATAAAGACAACAGAGCTATGGGCAGATTTGGCAAGAAAGTGTATACTTGTAATTTGGCTTTTAGTGCCATTAACTATCAGAACCACATGCCAAGATGTCTTCTCTTTCTTATCTTGGCAATGCCTTAATTGATGTGGCCATTTCTATCAGTCCTGTGTCTTATCCATGCCTAGTTCTGCTTTAAAGCATGCTATGAATTCTTTACTTTCCCACCAGGCAGAACTGACAAAGAATAAATCCGAAAGCACCACAGAATTTGATGACCCCCCCCCCCCCCATACATTCCATAGTTCAATGGAATGTAGTTGTACATTAATTTAAAATGTATTTTGGAGAAAGGTTTTCTGTATAATTGGTTGCAAAACTTTTTTTGAAATATAATTATAAAGTTGGGCATTTTTAAGTAGGATATGAAAGCTTTAAGAGCTGTAACACCACAAATCAAAGGAAAGGAATGGAGACATGAAACAAGACAAAACTGGTCAAAACCCCTACAGCTACTACCCTACCATTTCTTGGAACAAACTCCTATTGAAAATTAGATCACTTAACTCAAAGAATTTAAATCAGCCAATAAAGACTACCTAAAAAGTTGCCCGTCATGCCACTGTACTCACCCTCCATAAACTGTCTTCCTCTGCTGTGTATTGTCTGCCCTCACTGGTTTTATTTCTGTTACGTGTCAGCTTAATCACTCAGTCTTAAAAATATTTATACTTTTGTGCTATCTGTATGATCTTTACAAACTGTAACTACCTTGGCTGTACTTACAAGCTTTGCATACTGCTTCCACACTTAAAGTTAAATGTCAACTTAAACTGTAATTAATTGTTATGCTTTTACTGTTCCAACTTGAAAATGTTAATGTTTTGTTTATAATACTATTTTCATTTACAGTTTTACTGCAAATTTGTGGAGCTTTTCTCCCCGGCCCTCCAGTGAAAAAGGTCCATCAGCTCAGCTGGACAAACGCGGTCAACAAATGCAAAATAAATGAGTAAAACGGACATTACATAGACTTTACAGTACAAGACCAGTGATTGTAATACCTATTCGTAAAAACTATCTGTTAAATAGTATCTGATGAAACCTGGAAAAGGAAAGGCACTGATGGTGATGATAACATATATGAGAGACTAGGATGATGAAATTGTTTTAACATGATGCTTTATACTACGGGCAATATCCTCATAAGATTGTAAAATGATTTTGACTTCCAGACATGTATAAAACACACCCAACATGGACGGTATCATGAGCCCAGCACTATTTTCTAGCTCAGCCTACAAACCTGGCAATAAATAGCAGGGACAACTCACTGTAAACTCAGTCTTCTAAGAAGCACTCCTCTGCCTAATAATGATCTCTCAATTTCAAAAGAACTGAGTGAAAATTTTGCTTTCCTAATGCATTTCTTAAGCTTTAATGTTTTAGCTTCACGAATGGACATCATTCAGCTAGACTAGAGCTTCGCAGCGACTTTCCTAGCCAAGCCAGATTAACATGCAATAGGAAGAGCAATAGCTCAGAGGCCCAGGCAGAAGAAATGGAAGATAGCAACCCAAGGCCAGACCATAACAACCAACAAGGACTCTAGTCCCCCATGGTGTCTCAGTCTGGTACTGCAAGCGCTAATACAGTCCCTCTTTGAACCAGCAGTTAAATGTGTCCTTAAGTATCTTACTTGGAAAACTGTTTTTTCTAGTAGCCATTACCTCTCGTAGACAAATTTCAGAAATTCAAGCTTTGTCTTCAAAACCTCCGTACTTGATCTTTTACAAGGGTAGAGTGACACTACGAACTAATGTGTCCTTCCTTCCCAATGTGGTGTCAGAATCTAATATCAATCAATCCATTAATTTGCGAATATTCTTCCCTAATTTTGCAAACAAAGCTGACTATGTGTTATATTTATTGGATGCTCATAGACCATTATGTTTTTACCTGCATAGAACAAAAGAAACAAGAAAAACAGATAAATTGTTTCCTTTGCAGACTTGAAATTGAGTAAACTAGTTGTCAAAGTAACTTTAGCCAAATGGCCAACTGATTGTATCTCATTTATTAAAAAACTGGGTATTATCTTACCACAACCGGTACAAGCTCATTCAACTAAATCCATGGCACCTTCTTCAGTTTTCCTTTCCAGAGGGTCCATGGATGGCATGTGTGCAGCGTCAACTTGAGCTACTCCCCATACTTTTGTTACTCATTACAAGTTGGATCTGTTTTCCAGAGGTAGAGCATCATTTGGTTCAGCTGTGCTCAGGAATATCCTTCCTTAGAGTCCACCTGGGATTTTAGGTAGCTGGGGACTCTGTCCCATCAGTTCAGGATAGAATGAAAATTGATGACATCAGATAAAGAAGTTATGTACTTACCACAGCATTCCATCTGTGTTGTCCATTTTCATTCTTCCTCAACTTCCCACCCACCAACCCCCATCGTTTCTATTTACATTCATCTGGAAGAATGAGATGTTCTTTGTGTTTCACTGTTGCAGTCATCACATTTGGGTTAATCCCTGCCAAGGTAGCCCTTGGCCGGCCCGAATACCAGGGACTTAATATTAGTTTAAGGGTGTGTGCACCTATGCAACCAGCTTATTGTACGTGTTTTTATTTTTTTATATTTTACCCATAAGAGATTTGTTTGTTTTTCAATTGAATTGTACAAGTTATAGATAACATTAAAGGTGGGAAAAGTTTTGAAATGATTTATTGTCGTCTCATTTTTTTTATATATCACAAAAACCTGACGTTTTAACAGGGGTGTGTTAACTTTTTATATCTACTGTATGTGTGTGTGTGTGTGTGTGTGTGTGTGTGTATCTATATATATATATATATATATATATATATATATATATATATATATATATATATATATATATATAAAAACAAACGAGAAAACCACCACAATATAAGTAAGTGCAAGTCCAAAAATCAACAGACACAGCAGAAAGGCAGGTAGGCAGATAAAAATATCCAACGGATCAAAGTTATAGCGTTTATTAAAATAACAAACTGACAAGGTAAGCGCTTTCACAAGCAGAATTGCTTCCTCAGACCTCACAAATAGCTCACTTCCTTTTAAGCATCAAAAAATTCAAACCAACCAATAAAACAACATTATATTATTTAAAGGCACAAGTGACAGCATAAAACAGATATAAAATCTATGCAGTAATTCAAACAATATATATAAATGTAATAATGAAAACCCCATAATGTAAAGAACCCCTTATGGCAGATAAGGAGAGTCAAACGGCTATCACTGTCAAGAGTAAGGTGCAGAGAGACCTAGCGTTTCCTTAGTCCCCTGTCCCTCAATCTAGCAGTGATAGCTATATGATCATTCAGTCCTTTACCAACTCCTTGTTCTCAGTTCTATTTGAGATATCACCCAACCTATTACCCTCTGGTATCAGCTCCAATACATTAAATTTAAACTGATGTGTATCTCCAGTCACCAACATATGTTTTGCTATAGCACTACATGTGTCCTCATTTGTAACAATACAGGTGATCTCTAATGCATTCACGCAATCTCCTGTTGGTTTTACCAACGTAGAGTGATGAACAGCATGTACACCTGGCTAAATAAACAAGATTCCTGCTGTTGCAATCAGCTCCTGAATAGAAAGTAAAAATTCTCCCTGTATCAGGATGTTTAAATTCAGTGCCTTCATAAATATGTTCACAAAAATTGCAATGGCCAACATACAGGGTATTTCAATGGTTAATAGTTTTTTGAAACATCATAGTTCATATTCACCAGTTCATATAGAGTTGATTTGTAATTTGTTCCATATGATTACACACAATAATGTGTTCCTATTCAATGGTAGATATCATCAATTGTTAGGCATAGCTATGGGCACACCATGTGCCAATAGCTACGCTAACATGGTAATGGCAGAGTGGGACACTCAATATATGCTCTCGCACCCTTTAGCTGGAAAATCTTTGTTTTTTTTATAGGTTTGTTGATGATTTTTATTTTTTATGGGCAGGTGAAGAATTTGAGCTTACAAATTTCATTGTGGATATAAATGCCAGTAGTGAATTTTTGAAATTCACAGGCAAGTATTCATCTGAAACAATAGAATTTTTGGATATACTGATTTATATCAATGATGAAAGTCACATACACACTGATAGATGCACTAAAGATTGTTACAACCTTCATATCTTTATAGGACCAGCATGCACCCCAGTCATACATTCAGTAACATCTTGAAGGGGCAAGTGATGCGCTGCTCCAGGTTGACTGACAGGGAGGAAAGCTGGAATTTAGAGCTTGATAAAATAAGGAATGATTTTACTAAGAGAGGATATGGTAAAGATGAAATCCATAGGATAGGGATGGATGTGACAGCTATGCGAACCACTAGAGTTAAACCATATTTTTCAAAACCTGTACCACGTGATAGAACCTATACTAGGTCAAGTAATCAAGTTCCATTTATTTTTGCATACACAAGTGATAATGGGGCATTAATGAATATTTTGCGAAGGAATTGGCAGATACTTCAAACTGATGCCCAGATTGCTTGGATAGTGGGCAAACAGCCACGGGTACAGTATAAGAACATGAGGAACCTTAAATGTAGGTTATGCTACCCCACAATGGATAGACACTCCAATATGATGAGAACAATATTAAACATAGTCAGATGTGGCCATTGCAATTTTTGTGAACATATTTATGAAGGCACTGAATTTAAACATCCTGATACAGGGAGGATTTTTACTTTCTATTCAGGAGTTGATTGCAGCAGCAGGAATCTTGTTTATTTAGCCAGGTGTACATGCTGTTCATCACTCTACGTTGGTAAAACCAACAGGAGATTGCATGAATGCATTAGAGATCACCTGTATTGCTACAAAAGAGGACACACATGTAGTGCTATAGCAAAACATATGTTGGTGACTGGAGATACACATCAGTTTAAATTTAATGTATTGGAGCTGATACCAGAGGGTAATAGGTTGGGTGACATCTCAAATAGAACTGAGAACAAGGAGTTGAGATGGATTATTAAGTTGAGAGCACATTTAGGTAAAGGACTGAATGATCATATAGCTATCACTGCTAGATTGAGGGACAGGGGACTCAGGAAATGCTAGGTCTCTCTGCACCTTACTCTGACAGTGACAGCTGTTTGACTTATCTACCATAAGGGGTTCTTTAAATTATGGGGTTTTCATTATTACATTTATATATATTGTTTGAATTACTGCATAGATTTTATATCTGTTTTATGCTGTCACTTGTGCCTTTAAATAATATGATGTTTTATTGGTTGGTTTGAATTTTTTGATGCTTAAAAGGAAGTGAGGTATTTGTGAGGTCTGAGGAAGTAATTCTACTTGTGAAAGCGCCTACCTTGTCTTATTTTAATAAAAGCTATAACTTTGATCCGTTGGATATTTTTATCTGCCCACCTGCCTTTCTGCTGTGTCTGTTGATTTTTGGACTTGCATATGTGTGTGTGTGTGTGTGTGTGTGTGTGTGTGTGTGTGTGTGTATATATGTATATATATATATGTGTGTGTGTGTGTGTGTGTGTGTGTATATATGTATATATATATATATATATATATATATATATATATATATATATATATAGATAGATAGATACACACACACACACACACACACACACACACACACACACACACACCAAAACATGAACTCTGTACACTCCATAGAGGCAGGGTATAAACTGTAACAAACAGTTGCCACAATTTAAAAGAAGAAATTGCTATTATTTTTTAATTAAATGTGTTGAAGGAGACCTGGAGGCAAGGCACAGAAATGGGACCTGAATGGCTTATTACAGTGAAGTGCTTGAATTTTTCTTCTTCTCTTCAGTTGAAGAGCTGAGGATGTGATGAGCTAGTTCATAGAACCGGTCCAGGGTGCTGGTTGAGCCAGCTGTGCATCTGGCTTCAGACTTGGCTTGGGGGGTTTGGTACAACAGTATCAGGGTTCAGGGGGTTTGGGTGCCTCAAGATGTCACCAGACATATCGGTATAAAGATGAGGACCTTGATTGTGGCTGTTCAGTCCCTGTATTATCTTTGGTCTCCAGGTTCCCTCAGGGTGTTCCCAGACAGCATTATGGTCATGTGGTACGCAAACAAACAAGGGAGGCTAAGTCTTATTGTCTTTACCAACTTGTCCTTATGGCTTGGGGCTTTGACATTAGACACAGTTTTATTCAGGCAGTCTGTATTTCTTAAGACAAAAACATTATGTAAATCCAGTGCAGATGCTTATGAATGGATGTTACACAGGGAGGTCTTCATGGACATTGTTCATCGATGGGTTATTCTTGAAATAGATCTGTTTCACCAGAACAGACAACTTTGCAAAGTTCTGTTTCAGGGTACCAAGCCCTGTGATATGGAAGACAGACGCCATGTCTTTCTCTTGGACAAGGATTTTTTTATTCATTTCCCCCTCTTTCTCTTCTGGCAAAGGTCCTACACAAGATTTTGTTGGACAGGCCCAAAATCTTGCTGCTGACTCCCTTTTGGCCCTAACAGCACTAGTTTTGCATTCTTTTTCACCTGGCCAAGGGCAGTTATCACAAGTCACCACATAGGATGGACTTGCTCACACAGGTCAAGGACTCACTCACCCTTATCTTCTAACTCTGCAATTGACTCTTTGGATAATGGGGGTTTTAATTGCTTTTCAGCACCATTTTTTTGAGGAAGTGCTCCAGGTTTTACAGGAGGCTAGAAAACTACCTACTTGAAAATATTATGTTTTTAAATAGAAGGGTTTTCTTTATGGTGCAAGAAACAGAACCAGGACTCCTTTGTAGGTTATATTCCTTGTGATCTTTCCTATCTATGTGACTTGCTCAGTTCTAGTCTGGCTTCTTCTTTTAAGGCCCTTTTGTCAACCATTTCTGCTCGTCTGCCTTTGGAACCACCTCTTTCTTCCAGATTTGAGGTAAAGCAATTTTTGAAAAATGTCCTTCATATTAGGCCTCTAAGAAACCTCCTCCTTCTTGCAACCCAAATTATGATCTAGAAAAGTGATTCAGTCAACTTTTAACCTACGGTCAGTTCTTCCTTAAAATTTTGTACATAGAAGACTTTTGTGTTACTAGCTTTGGCTTCTGCCAAGAAGGTCTCCAATCTGCATGCTGTTATAGCAGATCCTCCCTTCTTGGTTTTTCATACAGGCACCATTTCTCTTAGAAGTAAGCTATCCTTTATGCCTGAACCATTCCCTCAAATCAAAATAAGGGTGAAAGGATTCTTCATTCTTTGGATTTGGCATTGGCATCTCAGATTTAACTTGACATGAATAAGGACTTTAAAAAATCTGAGCAGCTTTGATAAGAAACTTAGTTTACCAGTTTCCACGCAAACTGTTTCTTCTTGGATAGCTAAAGCCATTTCTTTTTGTTATTCTTTCATGGGAAATGGCTTTGTTCTTCTGTTAGTGCCCATTCTACAAGGGCAGTGTCCTTGTCTGAGCCCCCCCCCCCCCAAGGACTCAGATACAGAGTCCTGTCTAGAAAGAGCTACTTGGTCTTCTGTTTAAACTTTTACTAAACATTATTAATTTGGATATGTTTTCTAGGACCAAAGCAGGTTTCACCAGATCCATTCTAAAAGGCATTTTGGACTCTTCCTCAGTTACTTCTTCCTCCTCCCTCTGTCTTCAGTAGCTTTAGTACTCATCCTGTTGTAAGGAATATTGCAACAGTGATCTTGTAATGACATTGTACAGTTGTTTAGGAACTTATAATAGTAGATGTCCTCCTGATAACTGTTGCATTATTCTTTCCCTCGTGCCTTCCCCCCTTTTCTCTTCTGGCTGAGGGGCATCCTTTTCTTTTCTCTTTTTCTTGATGGACATGTACATGCAATTACGGCAACCTCTGCTCTTGTTCCTTTGTTGCAAGTAAGTTGTGAGGCTTTAGCATACGTATATCCTTTTGTACCTCCTGCCTTCAGGCTTAGGTCATACAACGGATGTATAACATGTGGAAGGGCCCAGGCCTTGATATGCTAACCAGAATTGGGACTGCCCTTGGCAGGATATCCCCGTTGTAAGAAAAATTGCAACAGTGATAGTAGGATATCTACGTTTATGGCAAGTTCTTACACATCTGTTCTTTGCTTTTGATGTGGGTGGTTTGTAATTGGCTAACCCAATAACATCAAAGAAGTTGATGTCTATTCATTCCTCTCTTTGGAATTCAAATGCACCAGTCCTGCATTTCAACATCTTTTTATGGTGATGACAAGTTGGGATTCAGGTCAGCAGTTCATAATTTAGGGGTTATTCTTGGCTATATTTAGACAGTTAACAGATCAGGTATAGACTGTTGTCAACACTTCTTGTTTCCAGCTCAAGATTGTCTTCATAATGTATTTCATTTCATACAAGGATATTTCTAGTGGTTGTGCATGCCTTGATTTCCCCCGACTTGGACTGCTGTAATTCCCTTTACTTGGGGCTTCCAGTGTCAGAACTTCATTGACATGCAATTCTGTAGACCAACTGTTAAAATGCATTTCTTCATAGCAATATAGTTGGTATCATGTCTTTTATAAAATGTGCTGGTTATGGTTTATTTAGCCCTGTGTGATTTGGTCCCCTCCCCCCGTTTGCAATGACTTCTTGCTTCATGTTGTCCTTCTGATATCCTATGCTCTGCCTCCCATGTGGTAATGCTAAAGGTGTGATTGACGCTCTCTATTATCTGTGGTATTACTAAAGGTATGATTGGAGTCCTCTGCACCATTGTCTCTTTTCATCGGATTCAACCTTTGGGTTATTGGAGCCGATTGGATCTGACCTCTGCACCTTTTAAAAGCTCTGGACCCAGGGCTATCACTCTATTCCTACTCATAATTCCCTCTCTACTCCCAAAATATCATTTGCCACCTGATCAAGATGGATGTGGTTTACAAGGTCTTCATTATCCACTGCTTTGCTTACCCGGACCTGTACCTCCAGAGTCAACTGCCGTGGTGACTGAGGGAGTTCCCCACTCTGTGTAGTTTGGTCCCTTAAGTTGCATCTTTCTGAGATGTGTGTCAGCATGTAGTTAATGGCAAATGTGTCTCAAGTGAATCTCATCTGTCACTGCTTATGTGTATTATGAATGTGTTGTCTTTGTTTTGTCTGCTGTGTAATACTTGTTCACTTCAGTAAACTTGAACTTGAGTGCATATTATACATGTATATTGGAGTCATTTTTGCGTTTTAGGGTTGGTGCTGTTTGGTTGAACAGTATTTGACAGCATGTGTATATGCTGATGATCTTTGTGTTTCGTTGTTGCAGTCATCACCTGTGGGTTATCCCTGCTGTGATAGCCCTCGTTTGACCAGAATACCAGAGTCATTGGTTTTATGCGCTGGCTGCCATCGCCTGTAGTCTGACTTCAGGTCATCAGTGCTATAAAGCAAGGCAGCCGATGTCATTACATCAGTCTTTCCTGCCGTGGAGCCCGTAGCAGAAGCAGTTCGCATGAGTGCCGGTTGGTTGCTACCAGAAGTTGAATTTCAGCAGAAAACGTCCAAAGCTAAGTATCCCTTTGGGGATCCTTTTTTCTTGCTCTAACCGATGTCCGTAAAAGTTAACAATTGTCTTGCCTGTGGAAAGCAGATCCCACACTGAGACTTTCATTCTTACTGCATTACTTGTTTAGGCCCAGACCACGACATCCCTTGTTGCCGGTTCTGTGCCCTCTTTAATGCGAGAACCATTCACCGTAGAGCTCTTTTTGTAGACAATTATGTTCGAGTTTCATCTTCCAATTCTTATATGGAGTCCATCGGCCAACAATCTGTCGACATTCTGAAAAAATGTAGAGGTAAAGATAGAGACAGGCCTCACAAGGCTAAACCTTCTGACTACACTACCACTAAGCAAGTCATCAGTTTTCCAGAATTCAGTGAGGCACTTTCACAGCCCCTGATGCCCAACTCGCTTTCTACGCAGGTCTCTGCCAAGACCCTTTTGGAGTCTGCTATGCCGCAGAAATCCACTTCGTCTTCAGAGCCTTTTTCTGTCTCTGCCTCAGTTGGGTCCAGAGCCGCGATGCAGGCACCGGCTTCCAAGGAGGCCTTTCACAATACAATTTCTAGACAAAAAAAATGACGTCTTCGCATCCGACTACCGCTTCAGAGACTGATTCTCTCAGGCCTAGCAGCCAGGCCACTCTTAGGAAATGTGCTTCTAGCCACCATCTTGCTACTACTCCCTCACCCCAAGCTCAAATGCTTAAAATGGCAGAGGATCTCATCTCCCTTATCTGAGGTACTCAACCCCCACTCCAAAAAGGAAAAGGCATCCTTCTCCAGAAATTGACAGACCAAGAGTCTGAGGAATCTGATTATTCTGCTTTTGAAAAGGAACAGCATCCCTTAACTGTTTGAGGATTCATATGCAGAGGAATCCATCCCTTCTGCCTCCCCTCCAGAGGACCTGTCCTTTGGGAAAACCCTTCACTCCCTCAGGGAGCATTTTCAATGGGAATCTCAAGACTTTCCACAGTCAAAGAAACAACTTAGAGAGTTTCTGGACCTGCCCCAGCACAGACCCCTGGACATCTCATCTATATGGGAAGTGGTGGATGATGTTTTCCATGAATCCAGCTTAGCCCCTAATGCCCTGCCTCCTGCTCCAACTAAACCCGACAGGTACTGCAGACTACTGAATTCTCACAAATACCTGTACAGGAATTCTGATGCAGACCCTGAGGTCATTACACAGGCACCCAAAGGAGCTAAGACTAATTCTGCCAAGAGTCCTCTTCCTTCTGACAAAGACTCCAGAGCTCTGGACAGATGGGGTAAGAAAGTATACACCTCTGCAACCTTGGCTATCAGAGCACTCAGTTGTTAGTTCCATATGTTAAAATACAACAACACACTTTGGAGCAATTAAAACAGAAGATTGCTACCTCTCCTGATGGCGCCAACTCAAAAGAGCTGGCAGAATTACTACACTCTGCTCAAGTGGCCAAACACTCATTACAATGTGGTTATGACACCCTAGGAGTCTCTAGCAGGGCAGCAGTGACAGGATCTGTTATTAGAAGACATGCATGGCTGAAGGAACAACCTCTTCCTGATCATGACAAGTCTAAACTTATTGATGCACCCCTGAATAAGGAATGCCTGTTTGGGGAAGAAGCAGAAGAGGTGCTCAAAAAGATGGAAGACAAAGCAAATTCTATGCAAACAGTAAAATATTTCTTTCAAGTTCAACCTCCCAGATTCAGCAGGAACTTTCCCTCTAAGCACTGGGCCTTCCCTGCACCTAGCAGACAGGGCCAAGGTAAGCCCCACAGGGGCAAGGCCCATCCAGGCCCCTATCCCAGGGCCAGCAAAGAAACAAACAGTGGACCACTTCCATCTCTAAGGCAGGGAGTTCTAAGCCAAGTTTCTATGGCAAGCAATCACAATGACTCTCCCTCCCCCCTCTGCCCTCCTTTCACTCATCAAATACTAGGAGGAAGGCTCACCCTCTTCAAGGACAATTGAGTCTCTATAACCAAGTACCAATGGGTCTTAAAAAACATTTTTCAGGGCTACAGATTCTCCTTCAACGAACTCCCTATTCCAAGAGGGTACCCAGACTTCCTCCCAAGTCAGTGGCCAGAAGCATTGAAACAGGTCCAAACTCTTAATATCCCAGGGGCAGTAGAATCTGCCCCTCCAGATCAAACAGGAAAAGGTTTTTACTCCAGACTATTCCTTGTTCCCAGAAAAGAGGGCACTTGGCGCCCCATCCTGGATCTGTCCAAACTGAAACCTCCTTGGTGGTCCCCAGATTCAAAATGCTAACCTTGCAACAGCTCCTGTCTATGCTCACACAAAATGCCTGGCTTGTGACACTAGACCTAAAACATGCCTACCCCCACATCCCCATCAGGGAATCGTGTAGAAAATTCCTGTGCTTCAGAGCAGGCTATCAACACTTTCAATTCTCTGCACTGCCCTTTGGCTTATCTATTGCTCCCAGAGTATTCACCAAATGCTTAGTCCCGGCTATAGCATTCTGCAGACCGAGAAATATACAGATTTACCCTTATCTGGATGACTACCTCATTCAGGCAGACTGCAAAGAAAAGTTGCTCCAGGACCTTCTCTTTGTCAAATCATTCCTAACTTCCCTAGGGTTCACCATCAACGAGAAAAAAATCAAAGCAAAACCCCAACAGTAAAATAGTTTTCTTGGGAGCTGAGCTAGACACAGCAACCCAAATGGCCTTCCTATCCCCAGAAAAACAGAGCTCCCTGCCTCTCTACTTCACCCAGCTGGCTTCCAGAAGTCACCTCACTGCGAGGAAGTTCCTGCAAGCCCTGGGATACATGGCATCTTGCATCCTTCTCGCCAGACTTCACATCAGTAAATGTCAGTGGTACTTAAAGAACCTTTGGTGTCAGCACTTTCAGTACCTAGAGACCACTCTCCCTCTGATCCCATGTATAAGGGCAGAATTTCTCTGGTGGGCAGAGGCCTGTGCCATGAACAAGGATCTTTCCTTCATCCTCCGCCCTTCCGGACAGACCATCACCACCGACACCTCAGACATTGCTTGGGGCACTCACCTAGCAGGCAAGTGTACCCAAGGCCTTTGGAATGCCCAGCAACTCCACTTGCACATCAGCCAGAAAGAAATGATGGCAGTGCAAAAGACTCTGACTTCCTTCCAACCCCATCTCAGGCCAGGGGTCCTCCTTATAAAAACAGACAACACCACAGTGATGTGGTAAATCAACAGCCAGGGGGGCACCCAGTCTTACCCCCTGTGCAGGTTAGCCATGAGTCTCTGGCTTACAGCCACGTGCATGGGGCTACACCTAATTGCCCAACACTTACCAGGGATCAACAACACACTGGCGGACCACCTAAGTCAAAACTTACTGGACCCCCACAAATGGCAACTCCACAGAAAAATCCTTCTGCAAATCACCCAGGAGTGAGGGACCCCAGAACTGGACCTCTTTGCCTCGCACCTCAACCACCAGCTGCACAAGTTGTGTACCAGGGAGTATCACCTCCTGGCATGGAAATTGGATGCCTTGACCTTCCCCTGGAGCTTCGTCTTTGTGTACACATACCCTCTTCTGCCCCTTATTCCCAAGGTTCTGATCAAAATAAGAGAGGAGAGACCAAAGGCCATCCTCATTGGTCCAGGTTGGCCCAGACAGCATTGGTACCCTTTGATGTTCATCGTGTTTCACTGTTGCAGTCATTACACTTGGGTTATCCTGCTGGCAGGCTACCCGCAGTCGGCCTGAATTCCAAAGTCCTGGTCCAGCATCTGTTGCTGTCACCTCTTCCCTGACGTCAGTGCGCCAGGGGTATTTAAGATGCAGCCGACGCCATTTTCTTCAGTATTTCCTGCCGCGTGGTGCCCGAAGCAAAAGCAGTTTGCAAGTGCCGGTCGGCCAACTCCTGAGATTTTCGAAATTGAATTTCAGATCCGAAGTCTTCAATAAAGCTAAGTACCCTGTTGGGGAAACTTTTTCTTGCTCCAGACCGATGTCAGTAAAAGTTAACAATTGTATTTCTTGTGGGAAGCAAATACATCATAAGGATTTTCACTCTTACTCTATTCCTTGCCTAGGCCCTGACCACGACGTTGCTAGTTGTCTGTTTTGTCCTAGATTCAACCAACACACTATTAAGCATCGGTTTGATTTTGCTTTACATTACTTTGGCCGAAGGTTTAACTACATAATGCTGTCAGAACAACTGACGACCGGAATTCATAAAAAACGCAAAGACAAAGAAAAGGACAGGCATCTGAGGTCCAAAACCGACGACGAAGCCTCTTCTAGGCCAGTCGCCGGTTCTCAGTGAGGCGCTTTCGCAGCCCCTGACATCTGCTACCTCAGAGCCACAGGCCGCCTCCGACTCCCACATGGAGACAACTAGGCCTCTGGAAACTCAAGGTATTGGGCCTACGGAAACTATTCCCTCAGATGGGTCCGGAGCCGCTGAGCAGGCATCGGCTTCTGAGGGTGTTTTCAGACATACACAGCTTACTATCAAGTCCACTTCAGCAGCCAAGGCAAAGTGTACAACACCACTAAAGACAAAGATACAAGTACAGCATTCTCCTGGACAGTCATCCATGCCAAAGAAACAGATGCTTAAAATGGCAGAGGACCTAATTACTTTGATCAGGGGTACCCATCCCCCTGCTGATAAAAGGCCTAGGCAAGACACTGATTGACTCTTCTGACCAGGTCTCTCTTTCCTCTGATTCCTCTTCAGAACAGGGATACTCTCTTCCTCCCTATGAGGACTCTGATGCTGAAGAATCTATCCCTTCAGCCTCTCCTCCTGGGGATTACTCTTTTGGGGAAACCTTGCACACCATGAGGGAGCATTTCCATTGGGAGAGCCAGGATTATTCAGAATCCAAGAAAAGGCTCAGATACTTTCTTTTACTGCCTCAGCACAGGCCCCTTGCTATCCCCCCTGTACTAGATATTGTTGATGTTTTTTCAGAATCCAGTTCTTTACCCCCTGCACCAGTCAAGCCAGATAGGTACTACAGGGTCCCAGACTCTCATACATTTCTTTATAAAAACCCTGCTGCTGACCCAGAAACAATTTCTCAGGGTCCCAAAGGGGTCAAGGCTTCCTCTGCAAAAAACCCTGTTCCCTCTGATAGGGATTCTAGAGCACTGGATAGATGGGGGAAAAAAGTTTACACTTCTGCTACTTTAGCTGTAAGGGCTTTAAATTGCCAGTTTCACATGCTTAAATATCAACAATATGTAATGTCTTTGCTAAAACAGAAAATGCTTACAAGCTCAGAATGTCCTGACAATAAGGAAATGCAGGATTTATTGCATGCAGCTGAACAAGTGGGAAAGCATACTCTGCAATGTAGTTTTGATTCATTAGAGGCTTCTTGCAGAGCCGCAGTTACAGGTTCTGTCATTCGAAGGCATGCTTGGTTAAAAGAACAAAGTTTACCTGATCATGTTAAAGCAAAATTATTGGATGCTTCATTACAGCATGATACTTTGTTTGGTGTTAAGGCAGAAGAGGTGTTAAAGAAAATGGAGAATAAAGCAAAATCAATGCAGACAGTAAAGGATTTCTTACAGGTTCAGCCACCTAGGTTTAGCAGGAACTGGCCTTCTAAAAACTGGTCCTTTCCAGTGTCAGACAGGTCACAAAGAGGCAGATACAGACGCCCAAGAGGCAGATCTCAGCCCCAAGGCTCATACAGACCTAAACAATGGGGTGCTTCAGCCCCCAAAGGCGGAGAAGACAAATCACAACCTTATAGGAAACAGTCCCAATGACTTCCCTATACAAATGCCAAGCACTTACCTTTTGGCAGCTCCCTTAGGGGGAAAATTAGCACTTTTCTCACAAAATTGGCACAGGATCACCCAGGAAAAAATGGGTATTGAATATTGTTTCTCAGGGTTACAGGTTCCACTTTCACACCCTACCAAGGCCAAAAGGTATGCCAGACCTGCCACAAAATCAATGGGCAAAGGCACAAAAACAAATTTCTGCTCTCATGGATATGAGAGCTATTCAAAAAGTACCACAGCAAGAACAGGGGCAAGGATTTTACTCCAGGCTTTTCTTGGTACCCAGAAAGGACAAAGCCTGGAGACCAATACTGGACCTGTCAATTCTAAATACTTTCCTGGATGTTCCAAAATTCAAAATGTTGACACTGCAGCAACTTCTACCCATGCTGGGCAAGAAGGCTTGGCTAGTTACTTTGGACCTCAGAGGCATACCTGCATGTCCCAATCAGACAATCTTGCAGAAGATACCTCAGAATCATAGCTGACTCAATGCATTACCAATTCTCTGCACTGCCCTTTGGCTTATCTACTGCGCCCAGGTTCTTCACAAAATGCCTGGCACCAGTAATTGCATTTTGCAGACAAAAAGGAATACAAATATATCCCTACTTGGACGACTGCCTTATTCAAGCAGAGAGCAAGGACATTCTACTAAAGCATCTGGCGTTTGTAAAAAGATTACTAATTTGCCTAGGGTACACAATAAATGAAAAGAAATCAAAACTAGTGCCCTCTCAAGAGATAATATTCCTGGGTGCAAGCTTAAATACAACTGCCCAGATGGCTTATCTCATGCCAGACAAGCAAAGGCAACTGACTCATTACTTTCTAATGATGGCAACAAAGACCCAGCTACCTGCAAGAAAAATTCTGCAGGCTTTGGGCTTCATGGCATCCTGCATCCTGCTAATTCCATATGCAAGACTGCATATGAGGAAGCTGCAATGGTATCTAAAAAGTGTTTGGACTCAACATTGCCACAACCTGGAAACAATAATAACTCTTATTCCTTCCTGCAACAGGAGTTTAGATGGTGGGCACTGGCCTGTAACCACAACAAGGGGCAGCCTTTCACTTTACCCACAGCCAGGCAGACACTAACAACAGATGCATCGGATTATGCCTGGGGGGCACACATGGCAGGAAAATGTATTCAGGGCATGTGGCCCGCAGACCAAATGCATCTTCACATCAATCAAAAAGAGATGCTAGCTGTACAGAATGCCCTGACAGCCTTCAAGGATCTACTACATCCAGGACAACTATTACTAAAGACGGACAATACTACAGTTATGTGGTACATAAACAAGCAAGGGGGCAGACATTCCTACCACCTCTGCAGGCAAGCCATGACTTTGTGGAACATAGCACTGACCTACTAAGTACATCTACAGGCACAATTCCTGCCAGGAAAGAAAAATACTCTGGCAAATGAACTAACCAGAAACCTCATGGACCCTCACGAGTGGAAACTAAATCCACAGGTCTTCAGCATGATAACAAGGAAATGGTAATGCCCAGACATAGATCTTTTTGCCTCCCCTCACAACTGCCAACTACAGAAATTCTGCACAAGGACTTATCACTCACAAGCATGGAAAGTGGATGCTCTATCATTCAGCTGGAAAACCCTAACAGTTTATGCCTTTTCACCACTGCCTCTCCTTCCCAAGGTGCTCCTAAAAGTCAGACAAGAGTAGCCAAAAATGATTCTGATTGCTCCAGACTGGCCACGCCAGCACTGGTACCCAATCCTAAAGAGCTTGTCTCAAGGCCCAGCCTGGACTTTACCTCAAATTCTTAATCTTCTGACTCAACAAAACAATCAGATCCTGCACAGCCAACTCAGAACCTTAAATCTGGCTGCATGGCGGATAATATAGCCACTCAGAACGCATCTCTCTCTAAAGCGGTTATGGATGTCATTTTGGAAGCCAGGAGGCCCAGCACCAGGAAATCTTATGCAGAAAAATGGAAGAGATTCTATGCTTGGAACCAGGCACAAGGACTTGAACCACTTGTTCCAAATATTCCTCAGATTTTACAATACGTAACTGAGATGCTGGACAAAGGCCTATCCTTCTCATCAATTAAGATCCATGCCTCTGCCATTTCAGCTCATTACAATACGGAACCTCCTATTTTCTCTCATCCACTGCTAAGACAGTACCTCAGAGGGGCAAAAAACATGACCCCCAAGGAGAGCACCGATACCCACATGGGACCTCAACTTTGTCTTAGAAAAGCTCGCACTGCCTCCTTTTGAGCCAGCCAATACAGCTGATATAAAATTCCTATCATGGAAAACTGCTCTGCTCCTAGCAATAACTTCAGCAAGAAGAGTCTCAGAGTTACAGGCATTAATGGCAGTGGAACCTTTTATCATTTTTCATCCGGACAGGGTTTCTCTAAGGACAAAACCCATAATTTATGCCAAAGGTAGTATCCAGTGTGGCTCTTAACCAAACCATTCATTTGCCAACATTTTATCCAAATCCCCAGAATAAAGGGGAGAGACTTCTGCACTCTTTGGACATACACAGGCAGCTACACTTCTGCTTGGACAAAACAAAAGCTTTCAGAAAAACTGAGCAACTGTTTGTAGCATATGCTGCAGGATCACAAGGAAAGGCTATCTCAAAGCAGACTATTTCAAAATGGATAGGACACTGTATTCATGTCTGCTATGCACAGCATGGCAAGTCAGTGCCTAAAAATATTAGGCCACATTCTACCAGGGCAGCAGCCACTTCAGCAGCCTTTCTCAGAGGAGTACCAACCAAGGAAATTTTGGAGGCTGCAACTTGGAGTTCAGTGCACACTTTTACCAAGCATTATCACTTACCTCTTTACTATAAATCCAGAGCAGGCGCTGCCACTGCAGTTCTGCAGGGCCTCATAGCCACTCCTAATCCTATTTAGACCCAGTCGCCCTACCTCAGCTTTGGGATTCAACCCAAATGTAATGACTGCAGCAGTGAAACACGATGAACATAGTCCAGTTGTGTACCTATCATAAATGTAGATGTTCGAGTGTATTCACTGTTGCAGTCCAGGTTACCCTCCCTCCATCCCCCTTTCTTTGCTGGGACTTGTCTATACTTCTCTATCCTATACAACCTATGTGGTGTATTTGCTTGTAGATGAAGGTATTGTTTTTATTTTACTGTATGTTTTTATAAGCAATATGTATTGCCTACCTTCTTGGGGGCACCTGACATCTGGGGCAAGAAAAACTGAAGAAAATGGCGTCGGCTGCATCTTAAATACCCCTGGCGCACTGACGTCAGGGAAGAGGCGACAGCAACCAACGCCGGACCAGGACTTCGGAATTCAGGCCGACTGCGGGTAGCCTGCCAGCAGGATAACCCAAGTGTAATGACTGCAACAGTGAATACACTCGAACATCTACATTTATGGTAGGTACACAACTGTACTTTACGTAGTCTGACCTTACAGCCCCCAAAGCTGCTTCCCTTGATGTCAGACCTCTTGACTCAGGAAAGAGGGAAGGTACTGCACCCAGACCTACAGACTCTCAAACTTTCAGCATGGCTTATACACTAAAAACTAACAAGGAGTCCCTGTTAAGCAAAACAGGTCCGGGACATCATCACAAAGGCCAGAAGGCCCAGCACAAGAAAATCATATTCAGGAAAATGGAAAATATTCTGCTCCTGGAAACAGTCTAAAGGGGGGCAGTACCTCCCAACCTTCCATCCCTCTCATCCTGGATTACCTAGTAGAGTTGCTCAATAGTGGCCTGTCTTTCTCCCCTATTAAAATCCATGCCTCGGCCATCTCTGCCCATTATGATTCAGACCCACCCTCTTCTCTCATCCTTTGATTAAGCAATTCCTCAAAGGGGCTTCTAATATCAGGCCTCCCAGATGAAGGCCTCCGGCTCCACCCTGGGTCCTGAATTATGTGTTAGAGAAACTAACCTTACCTCCTTTCCAACCTGCCACTTCAACAGAATTGAAATACCTCTCTTGGAAGACTGCCTTCCTACTAGCTTCACCTCAGCCAGAAAGGTCTCGGAACTTCAAGCTCTCATGCAAGTCCTTCATAATTTTCCATGCAGACAGAGTCTCCCCGAGGACTAACCCGTCCTTTATGCCCAAGGTGGTATCTGATGAGACCCTTAACCAGGCCATACACCTTCCCACCTTCTTTCCCAGCCATCCAAACAAGGGGGAAAGAATTCTACACTCACTAGACATGCACAGACAACTCATACTATCTGGACCGTACTAAACCATTCAGAAAAACAGACCAGTTTCTTGTAAGCTTTGCCCCAGGGGCAGAGGGGAAGCCCATCTCCAAACAAACCATTTCCAAATGGATTTCGCATTGAATCCATTTTTGCTACAGACTACATGGGAAACCCATCCCTAAGTCCATCCATACCCACTCCACTAGGGCAACCTCCACTTCCACTGCCTTCCTCAGAGGAGTACCTACCAGGGACATCTTGGAAGCGGCCACCTGGACCTCTGTCCATACCTTTACAAAACATTACCACCTACCTCTCTTTTCTAAGTCTAGGGCAGGGTTTGCCTCTGCAATTCTGCAGGGTCTCCTGGCCCGTACCTAGGACGCAACCTGTCCTTCCACCCTTTTTCCTCAGCTTTGGGAATCCTCCCACAGGTGATGACCGTAACAGTGAAACAAGAAAAGCATAGTACCATTGTGTACATTTACCATAAATGTAGATGCTTGTATGTATTCACTGTTGCAGTCTTGGTTTCCCTCCCTCCATCACCCATTTAACGTCTTCCCATAGGGGGACGCAAGCTTCCCAAGGTGGCTTTTAGCCACCAGGACCACTTTTCTCTTTTCCTTGTAATTCTGATGGGTTAGGGAAAGAAAAACTGATGTAATGATGTCGACTGCCTTGCTTTATAGCACTGACAACCTGACATCAGACTGCAGGTGACAGCAGTCGGCGCACAAAAACATTGACTCTGGTATTCGGGCTGATCGAGGGCTACCACAGCAGGGGTAACCCCCAGGTGATGACTGCAACAGTGAATACACTTGAACATCTAGATTTATGGTAAGTGTACACGACTGTACTTTCTCATCTACTTGAATTACTCATTATTGGTTATTCTGTTACAGACCAGGCTGTTTGTGAGTGAGTTTTGCAAGTTTCTTTGCAATTCAGTTTTGTTTCAGTTGTACTATTCCGTTTTAGTTGCTTTGAATTTGTGGCCAAGGTACATAAAACATTTACAGATTTTTTTACATAATTTCAGAACTTTGCAATTGTGTAATAATGTAATATGATGCTGAAGCTACTAAACAAAATCTGTATCACAAATGCATGCCAGTAGACGAATTGACAGTACTCTGTATTACATTAGAAGAGTGTGTGTGTGTACATAAGCATGCACATGCATCTTCTGATGGTCTGGCTTACTGTCCAGGTTACATCCATTGTTTACGGTGAAGTCTGCAGCTCCCTGGTCCTCTGAGTAGGATTCAGTGGGCACTGGAAGATGCATTAATTTTTTTTTTTGTACATGGATTGCGTTGTTAGTTGCTTTGATTTGTTATATTCAAATGGGCAAACTCTTAGATGTTGCTGTTATCTGCTAACATACTTTTTGGTAATACTAAGATTTAATCAGACTGATATTTACATAGATTTTCAACTATCTATTTATAACATGCTCCTCATCTCAATTAGTACATTTTACTTTTATCCAAGGAAACAGAAAAAAAATTCTGCCCCTTCAAGAGTACTTGACTAGGTTTCTATGTTACTGACCTGGTAATAATGCCATTCTGTAATGCACTTATCTGTTAAAATGTGTCTATATGCTTCTACAGACCTGCAGTGCCATTTCAATAGTTCATTCATTTTATTTGTATTTTTAAGTGTTATTATTAAGTTGCTTTCAACTGGACATTTATTTACTGATGCTGCTAAAATTAAATTTATAAAAAAATAGCGATCCACAATGTTTTTGTAGTAGCAGAGCTATCCATATTTGCCAGTGTTGCTAAAATTAATTTATAAAACGCTGTAATAATCCATGTTGCAGGTTGTGGTAGTAGTGCCACTGTCTAAACTTGAATCACAGAAATAAGAAAAAAAAATAATTATTTTGCATGCCTTTTTCACAAGTCTGATGAATGTGCATTACTTTTATTCCTTATATTGTACCCCCTGTGACAGTAGGAGTTGCTGCCATCCATGCCAGGAGAAGGGGGGCAGTGGATGTATAACGCATGCCAGCACAACTAGCTGGAATTTTGGGAAGAATTATATGTCATTTGTGTATCAAACTGATTTGTACAGATACTTGTGTTTAAAAATGTATTTAAAAAGTTGCTTATACTAAAATGTATCAACAGTGCTTTCTGCTGGATAGAAAAGAAATGTGCTTGCTTTATTCTAACTGTTTAAATGTATATGTTTTAACAGCATATACTGAGAGTGAAAAGGTTAATCTTAATCCACCTATTATCCATAATAATCCAAATATTCTTGAAATTAAATTACTTTATAGGATAAGGCATGAAGATATTATCCCACTGTTTTGAAGGGAGCCAGACACACAGTGTTTGTGCTAGAGAATCGGTTGCAGCTCCTGTAGGAAGAGTGGAATGGTTTTATGACTTCCAGCAGCTGCCCCACATCTGACAAAAGCTGTATCTGTGTGTATGGTAACATGTAGATGCTAAATCCTGTCAGCTTCTGGTGTTAATGAGTGTGGGAAACGACCAGATGTGATGTCATCTTCTAATCAACTCTGAAATAATATTTAGATATTACAGAGAGACGTCTCTGAGTGATTTAGCATTATGTCTTGGACCTGAGTAGAAAGACCCTCACCCGCATCATCTTGCCTTGCAGTAGTAACTTAACTAGGGAACAGTAATTCTTTTAGATTAGTCAGGAAAATATAGTGAGATTAGAAATGCTGTTTTTCTATAACTGTTTGAAACTTTCCATCGGTGTTATTTTTAATATTCCCTGTGACTGAAACTCTGGTGTTTACTGAAAATAGACATTTTGTATTCTCATGTTCTTTTATTATTTATTATTAAATGTGGTTGTGTGGGTTTCCTCCGGGTGCCTCCCACATCCCAAAGACATGCTGCAGGGTGGATTAGACACTCTAAATTGGCCCTAGGTGTGAGTGCGTGTGTGTGCCTTCTGTGGAAGGTTGGGCGCCGGGCTGGCAACTCGACACTGTAAAACTCCACTGCCAATCATGAGCGGACAGGTGATCCGCTGTGGCGACCCCTAACCGGGAAAAGCCGAAAGAAGAAGAAGATTAAATATATTTAAACTTTTCCTTGTGGCTGGTCCTTTTTATCAAATATTTAAGCTTTGAGAGTATTTGTATGCTACAACAGGTCGTCTTCCTCTACTTTGACTACATCCCAAGTTTTTGTCTATAACCTAATAATGTTTTAATTGTTAAACTGATGGAGTACGAATTTATGAATGTTTTGTAGAATGAATTTTATGAATGTTTTTATCATGTACTGCTTTGAGCCTTAAAAAGATTACAATAGATTTTCATCTAATATGTAAACTTACATCTTATAAATTGATCTTAACAAATGTTTTTACATTTTTACATTTATATGTAATAGTCTTTGTATGTATGTCTGGAGCTTTTCTCCATGGCCCTCCACTGAAAATGGACATGTATCCAGTTGGACTGTCCAGTCAACAAATGTAAAATAAAAATAAATAAAATAAAAAATTTGCATATATTTATTTGGTGATACCTCTGGCCACTCCTGAAAGCTTGGCTGGTTGAGCTACATTGCCATTTGTATTTTTATTAATTTCACTCAGTGTGATTGGGTACCCTTGTTAGAGCCTTCGGTAGCTGGGTTTTTAGTCCTTGCTGGCAGTGATAACTACCATGTAGTCTGTGCAGAGGGGGGCATAGCTAGTAAACTTGTGCCAGCCTTTCCCAGGTGTGTGTGGGTGTGTGCAAGTCAAATCTCAGTGTGTGTCAGCTACTTGGAGCATGGACTCTGGAAATACTGAGTGTGTCCATTTGTATTTCAAGTGCACATCTCTCTTCAGAGTCAGTAGTGAGGATACAGGCTCCTTGTTTACTGGCCCAGCATGGGGACGTCATATATTGGTGGCAGTGGTGGGCATCATATGTTGATGAGCAGTGGTGTGGATTTTGAACTTCTGTAGCCTGTAAGCAGTTATCACTAAAAGTGTGTACTGTCAAGCAGCCACAAGATGAACATTCAGAGTTTCATATCCTAACAGGTTTTATTTACTTTTTTTGTTAGTTTAGTTTAGTAGTCAGGGAGAGCAGGCAAAGGTGTCAGCAGAGGATTATGGGAAGCTGACAAAGAACCAGTTGGCCAAGGTGTACAAAGCCAAAAGACTGGTGTATGCCAATCAGACAAAAGAGGAAATGATTTCAACCTTAGTCACAACTAAGACCAACATCCAAGAGGATAGCCAGTTTGGTAATGGGAATTTGCAGCCCTCAGAAACAGGACAGTTCATTTTTTCCACAGAGGACTTAAAAATTTGTCTGGAGTTAGAGACTTGAACTGGAGGCCAAACATTTGAAATTAGAATCAGCAGAGAGACTGCAGCATTTGGAGGTCTGAGTAGAATCAGCAGAGAGACTGCAGCATTTGGAGGTCTGAGTAGAATCAGCAGAGAGACTGTGGCATTTGGAGGCTGAAGAAAATGAGAATCAGCATCAACATGAGACAGAGATGCTGACTCTTCGCCAGGAACATGGACGTAATGGGGAAGGGAATAACTAAACCCCAGAATCAACAAAGGTCAGTAAATGTCATCCACAGTTTACAGAGGGGATAATGTTGATAGTTTTATTCATATAGTTGAAAGGGTATGTAAACAGTATAATGTTGACCGAGGGCTCTGGGTACGATTTCTGACCCTTTACTCCATGTTAAAGCTGTAACTGCTATTTCTAAATTGTCTGATAGTGATTGCTTAAACTATGATACAGTTAAAAAATGTTTATCAGAATGTTTTAAATTAACACCTGAAGCTTACAGGAAATAGTTTTTATGAGCATAGACACAAGGCAGGTGAACGTGTGTGTGATTTATACTGCTGAGTTAAGCACTTATTTTCATAAGTGGGTGAGTGGATGTCACATCACCATATTTTGAAAGGCTGGCAGACCTTTTGTTGAGGGAACAAGCCTTAGCACTTTGCTTGAGGATATGAGAATCTGATTGGCAGAAAGAGAATGTAACTGCAAATGAGCTGGGGAGGAAAGGGGATCTCTACTTAGCAAGTAGGGCATCACTGCACAGGAAGGGGATTCCCAAGTGCTGCAGATGGATATAAGGGAACCCATGGTGGGCAGCCTAAACCACCCCAACAGAGTCCACCAGTAACAGGGGAAGCCAGTAGTCCAGGTATATGGCCAGGATCAAGGGTTAAATGTTACCAGTGGGGCCATGTATCATATAGATGTCCACAGAGGCAAGATGGGGAACAAAAGGTGGAGGAACCAGCAAGTGAGAATAACAGTACGCCAGTGGTAAGCTGTCTGGAGCCAACAGGGGTACCAAATTATCACCAGGGGTTATATCCTGTCTTAGTGGATGGAGAACAGACCACTGCTAAGAGAGAGAGAGCCCCTGACACAAGTATTGTGAAGCCTGCAGTAGTTAGAGGAGCAGTACTTGCTTGGGCAGTCCACTCCAGTCAGAGCTTTAGGAGTGACCCCATTCCAAATGCCTTTGGCCAGGGTTCACCTGGGAGGGTGGACAAGGAAGTAGGCAAGTAGGTGTGTTTGAAGATATCCCTGCAGATGTCATGATAGAGAATGATTTTGATAATGCAGTACCTTGTGTGCACACAATTACACACAGTCAGGCTTGGACACAGGCATGTGGGTCTGATAGCCTGGTGGAGACCCAGACAGACAGCACACCTGAAGTCAGGGCTGGTGGTGTGGTTGTTTCAGGGAGGGAGCTCCTCTGTAGCAGTGAACCTGATGGTGAACTGCAGCTGCTGGTAAGTACTAATGTTCCCTTGGACAGAGTTACTGCAAGGGAAGAGTTAAGTGGTAGAACCCAGGCTGACATTGAGGCACTGCGGTCATAGGATACCAGACTACCTGCTGAAGGGAAGCTGGGAAGAATCACAAAAGTAGAGCTGAGGTAGGCTCAGCTCTTGAACCGTACACTGAGAGGCTTAGAGGGAGGGAGGTAGTGAGGCACCTGATTCATCCTGTGTTTAGGATCACTGGTGAGGCAGGGGCTATCCTAGCACTCAGTGAGCTCAAGACAGAGAACCTGATGTAGATGTGATACCAATCTAGTGCAAGATAGGCAGGCACCCATACCCCTGTAGGCAGTTTAGGTGCACGCCATTTCATCTATTAATATATTTTTAAAATTTTTAAGAAAACTGAAAACCCCACCAAACTCCCGTGGCACCTCAGCCAGGAACCAATCCTGAGGAGCAAGAACTGTGCGACAGCAACTCTTTTGATGACTCCATTATTCCACCACTGCATATAATGTGTGAAATTTAAAACACTGAGAAAAAGAGAGAGAGGTTAAGAAGGGAACATTCAAATTCAAATATAATATCTAGTCATTCACTTTATCTAAATTAACAGCTGTTCTTAACTTCTTTTGGATTTATATTAGATCATAGAGTTTTTGGAAACTCAAAATTAATTTAGTCGAGACCATATGATCAAATTTCCAAAAACTCTAAAGTTTAAAAAAAAAGTCTGTTTTTGCGATGGAGGGTGGACATTGGGGGGTTCAGGGCATACTCCTGCAGATTGTATATACCAACTCCAGAATCGTACTACAGTGGGGAAAAGGGTAAATTCCCCAATCTCCGGTATGCTGCAATCTATATAGAAGTGCTTCAACAGGAAATTTACCTTTTTCCCCACTGTACTGCATTCTTGGAATTGTTGCATATAATGTGAAGGGGGGTGTGGGGGGTACAGGGGGGGGGGCTTGCTCCTTGCAAAACTGATTTTTTTATGTTTTCAGAAACTCTATCATATGGTTTTGACCATATGAGTTTTGAGTTTCCAAAAACTCTGTGATATAATACAAATCCCTTATTTCTCCCCTCATTAAAAAAAAATAAAAAATGGCAGCACCCAGGGAGACTGCAGCTTTGTTAGCTCATCAGGGAGAAATGCTCATTCCTGCTTCTTTTGTACGCACAAAACAAAAAACAAAACGAAAAAATCACTTTCCAGACTTTATGTGGATACAACTACTTATACCAGAAGAAAATTACTGGAAATTAAATTGATTACTAGAATGAGCTGCTGGGTTGAATCACTGTTGTCTGCAGAGTACTCTGGGCCTACTTCACTTACAGAAAGCCTGGATCTCTGCATTTTAAAAAAGAGTGTCATCAGAGCTCTGAAACTTCACAGGGATGATTCTGGAATGCCCCGGAGCATCTACAAAAGAAACAGATGTGAAAGAACTAGAAAGAGAGGCTGCAGAGGTGGAGCTGCTGCTAAACTGAACACAACCCCCTCACAGGCCTGCATTACATTCAGTATTATTTGCAAATGTTTGCTCACAGGGTAATAAGATGGGCTATCTGAGAATGGAGCTCACAAAAAAAAAATAATATGAGGGGCACTTGTTTGTTCATTTTCTCTGAAACTTGACTGCATAGATACATTAGTGACAATGCTGTGAACCCAGATGGGCTAACTCTCTTTAGAGCAGATAGATGTAAAGCACAGAGTGGTAAAGTTAAAGGTGCTACTGTATGCAGCTATGTTAACAACAGATAGTGCAAAGACTGTAAACTGATTCAATCATACTGCTCCGAAGATGTGGAAATATTGTCACTAAAATGCAGACCTTTCTATGTACCAAGGGAAATCAGTGGGATATATGTCACAGCAGTGTACAACCCCCCCCCCCCCCCCCCCCAGTGCTAAGACCATTGAAGCTCAAAATAAACTCCATAATATTATCTGTGAGCTACAAAGCAGAAACATAGAATTTGCACATGTGATGGAACAGAGCCGAGTTTAAGGAGGTGGTACCCCATTTTTTTTCAGTATGCGTATTTCCCCACTAACCTTAGACAAGGCTTACAGCAATATTAAAGGAGCCTTTAAAGCTTTGAGGCACCCAAACATAGGCATCTCTGATTCCACTGCCATCCTGCTTCTGCCTACCTATAAGACAGCTTTGATCAGAGAAAAACTGACAACTAAACGAATCAGAGTCTGGCAGGAGGCTTCCATGGATTGCCTTCAGAACTGTTTCAATACCACCTGCTGGGAGGTCTTCAAAGAAGCACAACCTCCAGTTAGACATAGACACCTATACCGAATCGGTTCTTGCCTACATAAATAAATGGGTGGAGGATGTAACCACCACAAAAGCCATCACTGTAAGAGTTAATCCAGAAGCACTGGCTCACCAGGAATGTCTACGAGCTACTGAGGGAAAGAATCATAGCCTTCAAGGCAAATGACAAAAGAAAGCTTAAAGGCAGCTGGGTCAAATCTGAAAAAGGACATCAAAGAGGCAAAGAGGGAGTATGGGAGGAAAATTCAGGTCCGCTTCCAGGATATGAGGGACACGAGAAGCCTATGGCAGAGGATACAGCAGCTCACGGGACTATAAGACCAAAACGCCCCAATGAACTGAACTCCTTTGGCAGATTTGAGAAGAACACCACCGTACCATCTAAAACAAGCACTGACAGAGGAGATATTGCTCACCTTAAACTCTGAGGAGGTGAGACTTCAGCTTAAGAAGGTGAATCCTTAGAAGGCTGCTGGACCAGATAACATACTTGGCAAGGTGTTGAAGGGGTGTGCTGATCAGTTATGTCTGGTACTGACTGACATCTTCAACCCATCCCTTGCTATGTAGAAAGTTCCCTCATGTTTCAAGGAAACAAGTATTGTCCCACTTCCGAAGAAACCCAGCCCCCCTACCTGCCTCAGTGACTACAGACCGGTTGCCTTCACCTCAAACATCATGAAGTGCTTTCAGAGGATTGTGAAGAAACCTCTATCTGCGTGTCTTCCCAAGTCCTTCGATCTGCTTCAGTTTGCATATCAGGCAAATAGACTGCAGATGCTATTTTAGTCACACTACACCTTGCACTGAAACACCTAGAAGGGAGGAACATCTACGTAAGGCTGCTGTACATTGACTTCAGTTCTGCATTCCAACAATTCAATACTGATGCGACTGGTGGTTAAGCTCGTGAGAGTAGGGATAAGCAAGCACCTATATAACTGGACTCTTGACTTTGATTGGTAGACCCCAATGGACATGAGCTGGAAGCAACACCTGTCAACTCGTAGTCCTGAATACTGGTGTTCCCCAAGGTTGTGCGCTCAGCCCCTTGCTCTTCACCATCCTCACCCATGACTGTACTGCAAAACATAATTCAAAGCATATTGTAAAATTTGCTTATGATACCAGAGTCATGGGTCTCATTAGTGGTGGGGATGAACATAACTACAGGGATGAGGTGAACACTTTGATTGCCTGGTGTGACAGGAACAGTCTGGACCTGAATGTTAATAAGACCAAAGAAATGATGATGGACTTCAGGAGAATAATTCACCACCTACTCATTATCAAAAGGGAGGTAGTAGAGAAAGTCAAAACAACCAAGTTTCTGGGCCTTCACATCTCAGATGACCTCTCCTGGACTGTTAATACCAACCATATAGTCAAAAAGGCTCAACAGACGCTTCACCTCCTGAGAAGCTCAAAAAGGCCAGGCTTCCACTGTCTGCTCTCACCACTTTTTACAAGGGAGCTGTCGAGACCATCCTAACAAGCAACTTCATAGCATGGTTCAGCAACTGCACAGTTGGATAAGAAGAAATTACAGACGGTGGTGAGGGTGGCTGAGAAAATTTTGGTCACAAACCTCTTCTCTATTCAGGAGCTTTTCTTTACAAGAGCAAGAAAGAAAATATACAAAATACTAGCTGGCTCGACCCATCCAGCCCACAACTGGTTCTCACAACTTGTGTCTGGAAGGAAGTACCAGAGCTTCTGCTGTAGGACTACCAGATTCAGGAACAGTTTGTATCACATAGCTATGAGACTTGTTAACTCGGACACCAACCATAGTACCTGATGCATTGAAGCCTCTTTTTTTGTTTTATTTAATCCTTCTGCTCTGAGCAATTATCACTAGTATTACTATTATGCAATATGATGGCTATACTGAATCATGTCCAAGGTTAACAACTGCAGTAAGGTAACTAAACAGCTGCTATTCACTAGTCTCTATTTATTCTCTACCTTAACAGTGAAGGGGTGTGGTGGTGTGTATTTATTATTTATCATTGGATCATGGGTATTGAGTGTGTTTAGGTAATGTGAACTACCTCTTGCATGTTATATATGTTATTTTCTTTCTGATGTTGTTCTCTAATACCGCTGTATCCATCTTATTTGCACTGCATTTCTCTCATGAGCTGACATTTGTAATTTCGTTTAAGACTACACTTGTATGGTCCTAAATGACAATAACATTTCTTTGAATATTGACAGTCCTCTTCCAGTGCAAATCAACATTCTACACAGATACGTGTTTTTCACTAATACTGCTTCACATCGCTTAGCTTGATCCCAGTTTGCATTGAGTTAGTTGCATTGTTCTAAAGTACAAACAAGTACATGCAATTAGCTATTTAAATGTCTTCTGTTGTATGGTTGGAGTTCAGCAAAGTTATGTACTCCATCCAAGGGTGTGTAGCTAGGCATACAATTTCTACACATTACTTAGAGAAGCCATTATTTAAGTCACCATATGTCCACAACTATATAAACTCAAGCCTTCAATAAGAGTTTCACAGATTGAAAAAAATAGCAGATGGGAAAAAATATTGACTATTTATAGCATGCTTCTCATTTCAGTTAGTACATTTTACTTTTTATTGGTTTTAGACGGAAACTGATGCAAACATTTGTTAAGTTATAGAAGTTTCAACTTTTAAAATGATAGGTGGGTTGGGGGCAGCAGTAAGAGCACATAATTATGAAATTATATTCTCTGGCTGCACCCCTAACTCCATCACCATAACTTTAATAATTTTAAGGCTTATTTTTGTAAGATAACAGTTCTGTTTTCTTCACCACAAAAAACAATCTGCTTTTCTTTTTTCATACAGGAGGAAAAAGAAAAATGCAGATCACTTACTGATGAACTAAACAAGTCAACAGTGAAGCTGAAGATGTATATGAAATTGAATGATGATTTGAAACTTCAGCTGGCTGTGAAAGAAGATCAGTATAAGGTTGGTCTAAATATGTCTTTTTCTAGGAGGATTTTTAAACAGAACCATACTATAAAGCGAAACATAAAAAAATATTTTTTTGTGTGTGGGGATTAAGTCCCTACACTTATGCCAGACTTGAAGTATACCATAAATGGATGTTTTGCAGAAATTTTATGTAAGGTTTTAAAATCATTCTCACGTGGAATGCATTTTCTCAGATCGCCTAAATATAGTATTTCCTGAATCTGTTGCATGGAGCAATCATCCCAACACATTAGGTGCAGTGTGGTGGTAGACAGAAAGATTCAGCATTGCCATTGGACAAGTCTTCCTTTTGTCTGTAATTTCATTATTCACCATGTATGTAACTTGATTCATTGAAACAGCGTAATTCCACAGTGTACAATAATTGCTTATTATGGCCCAGGCTACACAACCACTAGGTCTTATTTAACAGAGGATTCTTAAACTCATTCACTCCAATAGAGCTTAGTATGTTTGCACTGTAACTTCCAGTGGGCAGAGCCTAAGCTTTTTGTTGCAATCAAATTATGTCTTCACATTTCAAACAAATGTTCATGTCTCTGGAACCATAGGAGTTATGAAAAAAGTATAAATGGCAAACTCTTCATCACACATCATCTTTATAGTGGTAGTATTATTTAGGTTCTGGGTCTTGAAACCAAATTTTATAAGTCACACTAAACACAGACACAATTACATTTGTAAAATGTTGTAAACAACCTATAATATCTCAGCGACCACTCAAGTTACACACATACTGTCAGCAGTATTTTATTCATCTAGCTGAGAGCTTTCGTATGAGGCTAAGGAGTTCTGTGTTACTTGGTTGTTGAGATATTTAGAAAATGTGAAAATTATATCTAGACAAATTAATATCATTAAAACAACAGTTAATATCTATTTATCTGCACGAGACAGAGATCAAATATTAATGCAGTTGAGTCTGCCGTTGTGTAAGCTTTAAAATGAAATATTTTAAAACCTTGTACATAACATGGTTTTGGAATTATTAATGCAAATATGAACAAGCAATATTTGACGCCTACAGGCGTCAGCAGGAGTTTAACTGCAGATGCACCTGAAGGCATCACTCGGATGTAATGAGCTAAAGCATTGTAACACATGAGTTGAGCTAACCTACATCAGTCATCATCCAGTCTGTTTTGTTTTTCCCATAGCAGTCATAGCTCAGAGCCCTTCCCTCAAAAATGGTGCCAGTCTTTGTTGCCATTACTTAAACTGATTGTGGCACATTCTGTATGAATCAGGTACCGCATGTTTATAGTTCTTCTCACTGCTTTAAAATATTTTTTATTTTGCAGGTAAGTAATTGGTCATTTGGTTTCCAGTTGGAAAGTATATATTTTTTTATTTATTACTATTGTAAGTATGTGTTTTAGAGGTGAGAGGGTGTTGCAAGGAATGTTTGATTGCATCCCCACTAAGGTACGAAAACAAGAGTCTGTCAAAAAAAAATTGGCACATTGCATTTGTATTTTTCTTTGAGGAGCTGTGCCTAATATTAATGCATCTGACACAGTGGATAATTTAGTAAGATCATTAAAATAAGGTATATTGAAAGTCTTACATGCAGTGTTAGTTATAGAACAACTAAAAAGAAAAAAGGTAAGAAAAGGAGAAACATCTCAGTACATCTGAAAATTGAAAGCATCTAACACAGGTTTGGGAATGGTGATGGAAATTGAATGAAGAGTTAGAGAAAGACACACAGAGTGATAAAAAAACAAGTCCCGTGTGTTCCTTTTATTTTCAGTTTCTGATGCAGAGATATGTAAGGACTTCCCAAAGAAGATAAACTAATCGGATTTTTTTTATTTGCTGACCATAGGACCTTTGCGAATAGTTCCACTACTGGTACCGATTCAGCCCATTCTTTCCAGGGGTGCATGTATTCCGTGGCTAGGCAATAAACCTACAGCCATTTGTTCCCACCAGGGAATCCTCATCAGCTCTGCGTTCTTTGTTGAGAGTTGGGTGGTAAGGAGCAGGCCAGCTTGCTAGTCCTGTAGGATTGCATTTTCTATCTGCTTAGGAACCCCCCCCCCCAACGCGGCTCATCCAAGCTCTGTTATTGATGTCTCTTAAGGGAAAGCATGCATCCAAATGCTGAGTTCTCCTTGGCTGCCATTGAGAAGTGCACTGTGACATCACACGTTAGGCAGGATGTTCTTCATGTTTCACTGTTACAGTTATCACATTTGGTTTATCCATGCCAGGGTAGCCCTTGGCCAGCCAGATTACCAGAGGCATAGTATTTCTGCATCGGTTGCTGTCGTTTCAGGACTGACGTCAGGTAGTCAGTAGTATAATGTAAGGCAGCCGACGCCATTACATCTGTCTTTCTTGCCGTGTAGCCCGAAGCAGAAGCAGTTTGCATGAGTGCCAGTCGGCCGCTACATGAGTTTCATCTTCCGAATTGAAGTTGAAGTATTATAAAGCCATTGGGGATCCTTTTTTCTTGCACTAACCGATGTCAGAAAAAGTTAACAATTGTCTCACCTGTGGAAAGCAAATACCACACCGAGACTTTCATTCTTACTGCATTACTTGCTTAGGCCCAGACTACGATGTCCCCTGCTGTTGCCTTTGCTTTGTTCAACTCCAGAACTATACATTGTCCGGCCCTTATTGTAGCTAGATATTTTCGCTTACAGTCCTCAAATTCCGATGTGGCTTCAGTAAGCCGTCCGACAGCAGATCTTCCGAAAAAATATAAGGATAAAGACAGGGACAGACCACACAAGTCCAAACCTACCGACGATGCTTCTGTTAAGTTAGTCGTCAGTTCTCCAGTCCTTAGTGAGGCTTTTTCACAGCCCCTGATGCCCAAATCTCTGGATTCGCAGGCCACTACCGAGACCCTTTCGGAGTCCGGTGTGCCGCAAAACTCTTCTTCGACTAAGGATCCTGCAGTTGTCTCTCCCTTGGATGGGTTCAGAGCCACTGAGCAGGCACTGGCTTCCGAGGAAGTACTTCGTGCTACCAATTCTTGACACAAACCGATGACTTCTTTTGCGTCTACCGTTCTTTCGAAAACAACCGAGTTTCTAAGACCCAGAGTACGAACCACACCCAAGAAACTAACGACCCACTCTCAGGCACCTGCTTCCTTGCCTCAGTCTCAAATGCTTAAAATGGCAGAAGACCTTATCATGCTTATCAGGGGAAGCCAAGCTACCCCTTGAAAAGAAAGAGACCTGTCCCCAGAAGTTTTGTCTGAACAGGAGTCTGATGCATCTGAATATGAAGGCATTCAACCCCTTTCTGTTTGAGGATTCTGATGCAGAGGATTCCATTCCCTCAGGCTCTCCACCCGAGGACTTTTCCTTTGGGGAAACCCTTCATACCTTAAGGGAGCATTTCCAATGGGAATGTCAGGACTACCCTCAGTCTAAAAAGAGACTCGGGGAATTCTTAGATCTTCCGCAGCACAGACCCCTGGCCATTCCCCCAGTCCTGGATGTTGTGGACGATGTTTTCCTGGAATCCAGTTTGACTCCTGACACCCTACCTCCTACACCCAGAAATCCTGACAGGTATTACAGAGTCCCTGACTCGCACAAATTTATTTTCTAAAATCTTACTGCTGATGCTGAGGTAATTTCTCAAGGGCCTAAAGGTATTAAAGCAACCTCTGCTAAGAATCTCACCTCCTCAGATAGGGATTCCGGAGCACTAGACAGATGGGGTAAAAAAGTATACATGTCTGCTACTCTTGCAGTTGCCAGTTCTATATGTTAAAATTTCAGCAACATAACCATGGAACTCCTCAAACAAAAAGTGTTTTCCTTTCCTGCATGTGCAGAATCTAAAGAGTTACAAGAGTTAATGCATTCTGCAAGTCAAGTAACTAAGCACACCTTACACTGTGGTTTTGATGCCCTAGAAGCTTTTAACAAGGCAGCAGTCATGGGTTCTGTCCTTAGAAAGCATCCATGGCTTAAGGGAACAGCCCTTGGCAGACCATGTTAAATCTAAATTGTTGGATGCACCCTTGTACCAAAGACAACTTATTTGGTACTAAGGCAGAGGAGGTCTTAAAAAGAAAAATCTAAATCTTTGCAGACAGTTAAGGATTTCTTACAGGTCCAGCCACCCAGCTTCAGTAGGCATTGCTCCTCCAAGCACTCGTTCTTTCCTGCTCCCACCAGGTCAGTTCAGCCCAGACCCCGTGGAAGCAGTCCCCCCTGACAGCAGCCACAGGGAATGCAGAGATCAAAACAGTGGAATTCCTCCACTTCAAAAACAGGGAGTTCTAAGCCATCCCCTCATGGTAAGAACTCACAATGACTCTCCACCACCACCCCATCCCTCTGCCCACCTTCACTTACCTCTAGGAGGAAAACTCTCCTTTCACGCAAGCACCTGGGCCACCATTACCATCAACACAGTGTTCTAGGGATACAAATTTTCTTTCCACACTCTTCCAAGCCCAAAAGGGTTGCCAGATCTACCTCCAAACCAGTAATCAGAGGCGCAAAAGCAAGTCCTTTCCCTGATCTGTATGAGGGCAATAGAGCACGTTCCTGCAGAACAGAAAGGCCAAGGTTTCTACTCCAGACTTTTTCTGGTACCCAGAAAAGAGGGCACCTGATGCCCCATCCTCGATCTATCCTTTCTAAACCCCTTCCTGGTGATACCAAAATTCAAAATGCTCATCCTCCAGCAACTGCTACCCATGCTCTCCAAGGATGCTTGGCTAGCTACCCTAGACCTAAAAAAGGCCTACCTCCACATTCCTATCAGGGAATCATGCAGGAAATACATAAGTTTCTGGGCAGGATCTCTGCACTTCCCTTTGGCTTATCTACTGCTCCCAGAGTTTTCACAAAATGTATGGCTCCGGCTATTGCCTTTTGCAGACAAGGGAATATCCAGATTTACCCATATTTAGATGACTGCCCAATTCAGGCAGACAGGAAAAGCTGCTCAAGCACCTGGCCTTTGTAAAGTCCCTATGGACCTCCCTATGGTACACTATCAATGAAAAGAATTCCAAACTAGTACCCACCCAAAGGATTTATATTCCTGGGAGCAAGCCTGGGGACAGCATCCCAGATGGCATTCCTTACACCAGAAAACCAAACTTACCTGGCAGCCTCCTTCTGGCAAGTAGCCACCAGACCCCAGTTATCTTCAAGGAAAATTCTGTAAGCTCTGGGGTTCATGGCATTTTGCATTCTATTCATTCCATATTGCAGACTGCATATGAGGAAACTTCAGTGGTAGCTAAAAAGCCTTTGGTGTCAACACTGTCAAGACCTGGAAACACGTATAACAATGATACCTTGCCTCAGAAAAGATTTTCTTTGGTGGGCAGCAGCATGCTCCCACAACAAAGGACTACCTATCTCGCCACCCATACCCGCACCACAGACGCATCAGACTATGCCTGGGGTGCACACCTGGATGGCAGGTGCATACAGGGCCAGTGGAACCCACAGAAAATCCATCTGCACATCACCCAAAAAGAGAAGTTAGCTGCCCAGCATGCATTGACAGCTTTCAGGCCCCTTCTCTCCCCAGGGGCTTTCCTGATCAAAACAGACAACACCACTGTGATGTTGGTATATCAACAAGAAGGGAGGGACTCACTCCTACCCTCTATGCAGGCTGGCCATGACCCCTTGCCACACAGCCTGTGCCATGAAACTACTACTGTTAGCACAATTCCTGCCAGATTCTCTAAACTCTATGGCAGATCACTTAAGCAGAAATCTTCTGGACCCACACGAGTGGCAGCTAGACAAAGAACCTTCACCCTAATAACTCAGAAATGGGGCACCCCGAAGGTTGACCTCTTTGCCTCCCTCACCAACCATCAGCTTAGCAAGTTCTGCACCAGGGAACATCACAACATGGCTTGGAAAGTGGATGCCCTGTCCTTCCCCTGTGTCAGTCTATCTGTCTGTACCTTTCCACCTCTACCTCTCATTGTCAGGGTACTGCTCAAAATAAGGGAGGAAAAACCAAGGACAATTCTTATTGCTTCAGACTGGCCTCTCCAGCACTGGTACCCATTGCTGTGCAGCCTGTCTCCACTGCCACCATGCATCTCACTCAGACCCCCACCCTCCTGACCCAGAGGGAAGGAGAATTCATGCATCCCCAATTGCAGACCCTCAGTTTGGCAGCTTGGCTTATTCCCTAACCACTGATCAATTAATCTGCCAACCTCAGTAAATAGGAACTAGATGTTATACATGAGGCCAGCCGCCCTAGCACTAGAAAGTCTTATGCTGACAAATGGAAAAGGTTCTGCACCTGCATTCAGGCTAAGGGAGCTGATACGACACAGCCCTCCCTCCCTGTCATCCTGGATTACCTAGCTGACCTGCTACACAGTGGTCTCTCTTTTTCCTCTATTAAAATCCATGCCTCTGCTATCTCTGCTCATTTCCCTACTGAGCAGCCCCTTTTCTCACACCATCTGATCAAACAATTCCTAAGAGGGGCTAGCAACTTGAGGTTACGCAGAAGAGCACCTACCCCAGCTTGGGACCTTAGTTTGTGTTGGAAAAGCTCACTCTGACCACCATTTGAGCCAGCATCTTTAGCAGAGTTAAAATTTCTCTCCTGGAAGACAAGCTTTTCTTCTGGCCATCACTTCAGCCAGAAGGGTCTCCAAGCTACAAGCACTCATGGCTGTGGAGCCCTTCATCTTCTTCCATGCTGACAAGGTTTCCCTCAGGACTAACCCATTCTTCATGCCCAAAGTGGTGTCCAGTGTGGCTCTCAACCAATCCATTCATTTGTCCACCTTTTTCCCTAATCCACAGAACAAGGGGGAGAAAGGATCCTGCACTCTCTAGATGTGACAGACAGCTCAGATTCTATCTAGACAGGACTAAATTATTCAGAAAGTCTGATCAATTGCTGGTTAGCTTTGCTGCAGAGGCAGAGGGCAAAGCCATCTCCAAACAAACAATTTCTAAATGGATAGCACACTGCATCCATTTCTGTTAAAAGCAACGCGGAAAGCCTCCCCCTAAGGGGGTCAGGACTCACTCCACCAGAGCAACCTCCACCTCTGCAGCCTTCCTCAGAGGAGTCCCCACCAGGGACATCCTGGAGGCTGCCACCTGGACATCTGTTCACACTTTCACCATACATTACCACCTGCCTATCTTCCCCAAATCCAGGGCAGGCTTTGCCACTGCAGTCTTGCTGTGCATCCTAGCCAGCCCCTAGTCTCCTTGACTGCCTCCACCCTTTTCCTCAACTTTGGGAATCAACCCAAATGTGATGACTGCAACAGTGAAACACAGAGAACATAGTACAGTTGTGTACATTTGTCATAAATGTAGATGTTCGAGTGTATTCACTGTTGCAGTCCTGGTTTCCCTCCCTCTGTTCCCCTCCACACTCTCTCTCTCTCTCCTTACAAGGGGCATTTTGGTATTTACTTTCTACTGGTGAGGTTTTTCCACCATAACCTGGCTGCCACTTGGGGGCTCCTGACAGGGCAAGAAAAACTGATGTAATGGCGTCGGCTGCCTTACTTTATACTACTGACGACCTGACATCAGTCCTGAAGCGACAGCAACAGACACAGAAATACTACATCTCTGGTATTCAGACCGGCTGAGGGCTACCCTGGCAGGGATAACCCAAATGTGATGACTGCAACAGTGAATACACTCTAACATCTACATTTATGGTAAATGTACACAACTGTATTTTTGAACTCCACTGGGTAACACCTACTGCTCCCACTAGATGCGATTTTTGTGGTGAGCTGTAGCCATCTCCCTCCAGCAGGATGGGTGAGCCAGTAGCAACTGCTCATGCCTATCCTTCATAGCCAGCTTCTACAGACACACAAGCTTTAGTTCAGACTTTGGTCATCTACAGCATACACCAGGCTTTCTCTCTCTGTGCCAAGCGCTGAAAGCTTCTAAGGATTTATTTGTTTAATGAAGAATGAGTCAGAGGTTTGAAATGTATTAGTCACCAAAGATGAAATACCCAAGTTCCATATCATTAGATCTGAATGAGCTGGTTCCATTCAAACTACATATTTCCATTTTGTGTTTATTGTTATATGTTACATTTTGTTAACTAGTTTACAAAGACTTCCCTTTTGAGATATTATAGGAGAGGTGGAAGTTTCCCCTTGGCATGGGGAAAGAAAGTTTCTGCTCAGTGACTCAAAGAATGTATACTTTGACCGTCTTTAATAATGCAGTCGTGGTTGAAAAGCCGGACTTCAGGAGATATGAACAGTTGCTTGGGCCTTACTGTGATCCAAGTATATAATAAGTATAGAAAATGGCTTAGATTTTGTAAGTCATCTTAAAAAGAGGCCTTCAATGTAGATCTGGTTGGTCCTGCTTGGCAAAAGTCCATTTACAGTGGGAGCTGGATAGAAAATATCTAGAGGATGTATAGCTTAGTTACAGTACACCACTTACTTAACCAATTAATTTTGCAGTTAATTGCATTTTAACACTTTAGTGCAACAGTTAAAGAAGTAAGCTGCGTGGTGCAGCTGTAGCGTTGTTGCCTCACAGCAAGAGGTTCTCCCATTCCATTCTTGGCTGGAGCACTTTCTGTGTGGAGTCTGCATGTCCTCCCCGCGGTCGAGTGGTGTTCGAAAGACATGCGTAGAATGGGCGTGCCTTCGTTGAAGGTTGGGCATCGAGCTGGCACCTCGGCACCGTAAAAATCTACTGCCAATCATTAGCAGACCGGAGTTCCGCTGTGGTGACCCCTAACCAGGAAAAAGTCGAAAGAAGAAGAACAACAGTGCAACAGTTAAAGAAATGTTTATGTTAAATGTTACACTTACTGCAGGAGAGTTCACTCCTTTGCAACAAAATGGTCAAAAGTGAATTAGTATTAAATGTCTGTTATACATTCATGAGTGTAAGAGTTAATTAAATGCTAAAGAAAATTATCAGTAACAGAAGTAGCTTTATTACTGAGTATCTAGTGACAGCAAATAACCTAACAGAACAGTTTCATGTTCAGTAAGTAGGGTAACAGGTTAGCTTCTGAAATGTAATCAGCTATAGTTAGAAACCGATCATCTGGAGCTGGTAACCTTAACTGTAAGAATTTGAGATGCTAGTTGTTTTGATTTATTCCTCAGAGTTGTGTTCTTGCAGTCTTATGAGCAGTAGTGGTTAAGAAATTTCCATATTAAGATATTTCTATAAAAAAAGCATTGTTGGCTACATTTGCGCTTGTTTATTGTGAAGAGGTATATAGAGATGGTTCAAAAAGGTATCATTAATTTTGAATTCAACATAGAAAATATTTTTTTAATGAAGACCACTTTATAAAATTGTATACTTAAAAGACTTAACCGATCAACATACCCACTAACAAAACAACTAGCCAATCAATGTAATAGAAGTTCTGAAAGCTACACCCACAAAGACCTCACCTGTATTTCACAAAGCCTAAGACTAACAAAGTTAGAGCTTCAGGCATGTAACATTACACAGATGACCTAATGATCACCCATACATAGTTACTATACTGCAGTATTGGATTGCATCTGTAACAGCTAAATGCCCAGGGTTAAAACAAAGAAGCTAGACTCAGAAGGCCAATAAGGCAAATAAATGCACTCTGATAATTTCAAAAACATCCTAGTAATTGATGACTCCATTGTGCTTAAAACACACACACACACACACACACACACACACACACACACACACACACACACACACACGCACCCACACACATGCACATTACTGGATTTCTGAGGAGTTTACAATAATTATTAGTTTTTCTGGGAGCAAAATCTGGGACATCTCAACTAGATTACAAAGGATTAAGGGTAATTATGACATTGCTCATTCCAGTGTGAATGCCAATCTATAAAATGACTTCCTGTTGGATATGCAGCAGGATGTGTTTGCAGTGTCAAACATAGGGGAAAAAAACACACCAGCTCACCAAAATCATTCCACCACTTCATATGACAAAAAAGGAAGCCAATCTGGTGGTCCCCTGCCATAAACAAACTCTACAACAGAAGGAAGAAACTGTTGCAGAAGAGAGTAAAATCCCATGAGTGGAGGAGCTCCCTGGTCAGCTTCAGTAAAAAGCTGAGATCCCTTATAAAATCCTCCAAAGCTAGCTACGAAAACAAAATCGCCACTGATTCTAAGGACAACCACAAAGCATTCTGTAGCTATGTCAAGAATCTCAATGGCAACACCCAGATCTGCTCTGAATTACAGCACAAAGGCATGAAATTTACAGAACCAACTGATATTGCCAACATCCTGGCAGATAGGTTCAGTGCTAACTTTACCCCCCTCTCACCCCCTAAAGGGCCCATATATATACCAGAAGAACGCAGAGTCCCTGTAATCACAACTATGCAGGTAAAAACTGCACTCTCTAAAGCCAAGAACACAGCATCCATGGGACCGGACAACATCCCAGGCTGCGTTTTACACGAACTTCAGAACAAACTGGCTCCCCACCTAAGCACCATGTTCAGTCATAGCCTCACATCAGGCTTTGTGCCCACTGAATGGCGCATAGCAACAGTTATCCCACTCCATAAAGGGGGAGCCACCACAGACCCCAGGAACTATCGCCCTATTAGTCTGACGAGCCTGGTCTACAAGGCCATGGAATGCATCATCATGGAACTCATAAACAAAGACATTGGTAACCTCCAAACTCTGGACTCCACCCAGTTCGGGTTTGTGAAAGGCAGATCTTGCCTCCTGAACCTGATCAACTTCTTTGAGGCAGTCATCAAAGCCGTAGACGAGGGTAAGGTGGTTCACACAGCCTATCTTGACCTTGCCAAGGCCTTCGGCACCATCCCCCATTCTGGAATTATAGATCAACTCACTAAACTAGCTATAAATCCCTATGTCACAAGATGGTTTGCCAGTTGGCTCACTGACAGAACCCACATTGTAAAAATTGTAGACTCCAAGTCTGACTTCAAACCAGTGACAAGTGGAGTACCACAGGGTTCAGTCCTGAGTCTTCTCCTGTTTGGTATCTACTTCTCTGAAGTACAAGCTAACACAGAGGGTCTCTTATATTTTTAATGCATATAACGTCAGGAATTAGACGATCAGATCAGCTATTTATTTCTTACTCTGATGTTAGAAAAGGCCTACCAGTGTCCAAAGTTATCTTGTCCAAATGGCTTTCACCATGTATATCCTTCATTTACAGCTTTAAGAACAAAACTCTCCCTACCCCCTGTTAAAGCTCATTCTGCTGGGTCAATAGCTATTTCTGCAGCCTTTCAAGCTAGGTTACCTTTGGATAATATCTGTGCTGCAGTGACATGGGCAAAACCTCATACCTTTATTACTCTTTACAAAGTGGATTTAGCCTCTAGGAGAAGAACATCTTTTGGCTCTATGGTTCTGAGGAATATTCTCCTACGAGTCACCCAAGAATCAGGATGCTTGGGATGCAGTCCCATCAGTGATAATAAAGGCGAGATTGACAACATCACATAAAGAAGTTATGTACTTACCATAATGTTCCAAGTGTATTGTCCATCTCTACCTTTATTTTCACAACCCACCCTCCATACCCCCTGCCTATACTCTTGTGAGACCAAGTAGCACTAATTGGATATTATAGGACTGTATAGCCTCAGGAACACTTTTTTTTCAGTTAATGTATAAAGCAGATGTTCATCGTGCATACAGCTGCAGTCATAACAGATGGGTTCTCCTGCCGTCAGGCGGGTCCTCGGTCGGCCGAATTCCAAAGTCTAGGTCCGGCGTCGGTTGTTGTCGCTTCTTCCCTGACGTCAGTGCGACAGGGGTATAAAAGAACCAGCCGACGCCATTTTCTTCAGTCTTTCTTGCCGCGCGGTGCCCGAAGCAGAAGCAGTTCGCAAGTGCCGGTTGGCCAGCTCCTGAAATTACGAAAATTTTGCAACCGAAGTCTTCTTGAAAGCTAAGTACCCCGTTGGGGAAACTTTTCTTGCCTCAGACCGATGTCAGACAAAGTTAATAATTGTATTTCATGTGGGAAGCAAATACCGCATAAGGATTTTCATTCCCTCTGTATTCCTTGTTTAGGCCCAGACCACGACATCTCGGTCTGTCGTTTTTGTGCTACATTCAACAAACGCACCATTAAGCATCGGGCGGAGTTCGCCCAGCATTATTTTGGCAAAAAATTTAACTATATTATGTCGTCGGATACTCCGACTCCAGTTTTGTCTAAAAAGCGCAAAGATAAGGACCGACACACGAGGTCCACGGCCTCTACCGACACCACGCCAAAGCCGACTACAGGTGATCCGGTTCTCAGTGAGGCCCCTACGCAGCCCCTGACTACCAACGACACTTCATTGGCGGTGTCTTCTGTGCCCGAGGTCGCAGGCTCCTCGGCCCACACCCCGACCACAGATACTGAAGCCACTCTTGGTGGTGAATCTCAAAATGTAGACAGGTCTGCCTCCTCTCAAGGTGTCTTCAGACCTTCCTCTTCTTTTTCCATCAAGGCTTTCACTAAGTCTAAAGCAGCCATGCATTCTAAGAGACGAGCTACACAGGGCCCATCTCCAGGCCCCATGCCTAAAAACAGATGCTTAAAATGGCTGAGGATTTAATTACTCTTATCAGGGGAGCTTTATATCCAGGATGCACCACTACCAGTCCCCCAGTCTACGTTTTTGCCTTAAAAAGCAGGCGTGGTCTTAGCTCTGAGAGCTAAGTAGTGTTTTCACTTACTTTTCCTGTCAGGGATTTCTTAGAATTTCAAAAATTTGTTTTACTGCTATTTTTTTGTTGTGTATGACTGGATATTTATTTGTATTTGTGTGGTGATTGATTCTGATTCTGACTAGAGTTTTTCTGACAGTTGAAGGGCCTTCAGTCACCTGTCTTTGTCAGTCACTTTGTCTTCAAGTTCCGTTTTCTTTCTGGATTTTTTTTCTTTTTCCTTTTTCTGGTTATAAAAAAAAAAAAAAAAAAAGAAAAAAAGAAAAAAAAGCTTTCTGTTGTGTTTTTTTTTTTTTACTTGTGATTAGTTTTTTGGTTGCCATAATGTCACAGGGCCCTCCTTCAGGTTTTAAAAGCTTCTAAGTGCAGCTTACAAATGACTACTTGCACCACTCTCTGTGTGTCTGTGTGTACCGCTTTACCGTAAACATTTGTTGGAGTGATACCCTTGCAGGGGTCCACGCTTTTCTCCCGAGGTCAAAAGAGAGAAAAAATAAACTATTTTAAAAATACTCTTAAACCCTCATTTGAAGAACTCTTAGCTTCCTCTTCTTTCTCCTGAAAAAAGAAAAGCTCCGCTGGCTCCCAACGAACGGAACCGACAAGCCAAAAAGAACATAAACCTTCTCCTCCGGAGCCGAGGGGACCAGCCGAGGGCGTAGGCGAAGCGTCGGATGCCTCCGAGCCTCCAGCCGGAAGACTCTTGACAGTTGGGCGGCCTCAGGCTGGGGCATCGGGCTCCACTGATCTCGGTCAAGACACTGGCTCTGAAGGTTCATTTCTCACACTCTACTCCCCTCCTTCTGTTGTCCTCTTCTGGTTGCATACTGGAAAGTGGCGAGCGCCGCCTCACGTCGATGGTTTGAGTCGGATTCGGGCGTCCCCCTAGTCTTTCTTCGGAGAGCCGGGGAGCCCCACCGGGACCCATCCAGGTCTGGCAGGATGCTCGACACATCACGAATTCGGACATAGACAAGTGCCAGTGTTCTCAACCCCACCCCGGACAAAAGGCCCAGAGTGGAGGAAGAATCCCCCTCCTCTGATCAGGCCTCCATTATATCAGAGCACTCTGATGAACAGGAACATTCTTACTCACCTTTTGAAGATTCTGATGCAGAGGAGTCCATTCCCTCTGTATCCCCCCCAGAGGATTACTCATTTGGGGAAACCTTGCATACCTTAAGGGAACACTTCCACTGGGAAGGCCAAGAGTACTCAGATTCCAAGAAAAGGCTTAGGGATTTTCTCTTGCTACCTCAGCACAGGCCTCTGGCTATACCTCCTGTCTTGGACATACTAGATGATGTGTACTCGGAGGCCTGCCTTAACCTGGATTCTTTACCTCCAGCCCCAGTCAAGCCTGACAGGTACTACCGGGTTCTTGACTCACACCAATTTCTATACAAAAGCCATGCGGCTGACCCAAAAACTATCTCACAGGGCCCCAAGGGAATTAAGGCCTCCACTGCTAAAAATCCATTACCTTCCGAGAGAGATTCCAGATCCTTAGAAAGGTGGGGAAAAAGGTATATACCTCGGCCACCTTAACCATGAGGGCATTAAACTGTCAGTTCCATATGCTAAAGTACCAACAGTTTCTGTTATCACAATTGAGAAGTAAAATGTCACAACCTGAACAACCAGACTTGAAGGAGTTGCAGGATTTGATGCATAGTGCAGAACAAGTGGGTAAACATACCTTGCAATGTGATTTTGATGCTCTAGAGGCCTCATGTAGAGCTGCTGTTACAGGATCAGTCATATGTAGACATGCCTGGCTCAAGGAACAAACCTTACCAGATCATGTCAAAGCTAAATTACTAGATGCCGCTCTACAAAAGGATGTATTATTTGGTGCTAATGCTGAGGAGGTATTAAAGAAAATGGAGGAAAAGGCTAAATCAATGCAAACAGTGAAAGATTTTCTACAGGTACAACCCCCACGTTTCAGTAGAAATTGGCCTTCCAAAAATTGGTCCTTTCCAGCCACGGACAGACCCCAAAGAGGTAGATACAGGTGCCCGAGGGGCAGAGGGCAATCCCAAGGATCGTTTAGAGGCAGACAATGGCAAGCTCCTACACAAAGAGGTGGTGAGGATAGTTCACAGCCATTCAGAAAGCAAGCCCAATGACTTCCCCCTTTGCATGCCAAGCAAGGCTCAAATGGCAGCACCCTTAGGCGGAAAACTGGCATTATTTTCAAAAAATTGGCATATTGTCACAAAAGACAAATGGATCCTGGACATTATAAACAGAGGCTACAGATTCCATTTTCACACCCTTCCAAAAATGAGAGGCATGCCAAACCTGCCACACAATCAAAGGGCAGAGGCACAAATACAAATTTCAGATCTCATGGACATGAAAGCTATTCAAGAGGTACCTACTCACGAACAAGGTCAAGGTTTTTATTCCAGACTATTCCTGGTACCAAGGGAAGGGAAAAGACTGGAGACCTATTTTGGACCTATCCATCCTAAACACATTTTTACTCGTACAAAATTTCAAGATGCTCACTTTACAGCAGCTTCTTCCCATGCTGGGCAAGGAGTCTTGGCTGGTAACATTGGACCTCAAGGAGGCATACCTGCATGTCCCAATCAGACAAAATTGCAGAAGATACCTCAGATTTCTTGCAGGTTCAACCCATTATCAATTCTCTGCATTGCCCTTTGGCTTATCTACTGCGCCCAGAGTATTCATGAAATGCCTGGCATCAGTAATTGCCTACTGCAGACTTCAAGGGATACAAATATACCCCTATTTGGATGACTGCCTGATCCAAGCGGACAGCAAGCACATACTTCTGAAACATCTGGCTTATGTAATAATGTTGTTGAATTCTCTGGGATACACAGTCAACAAAAAGAAATCAAGGCTAATACCCTCTCGGAAAATAATTTTCCTGGGTGCCAACTTGGACACAAACACTCAGATGGCCTACCTCACGCCAGAGAAGCAGGGGCAACTAACTCAATACTTCAGAACACTAGCAAATTTCACCAGGCTGACTGCAAGGAAAATCCTGCAGGCTCTGGGATTCATGGCATCTTGCATCCTACTAATCCCATGTGCAAAGCTGCATATGAGGAAACTTCAATGGTACCTGAAAAACCTATGGTCTCAACACAGCCACAGTTTGGAAACAATAATACCACTAATTCCATGTCTTCAAAAGGAATTTCTGTGGCCAAACTAGGTCTCCCATTCAGCAAGCCTCAAGCAAATCAAGTCATCACAACAGACGCCTCGGACTACGCCTGGGGGGCACACATGACAGATCGGTGCATTCAGGGCAAATGGTCCCAAAAAGAAAAGCACCTTCACATCAATCAAAAGGAAATGCTAGCAGTAATAAATGCTATTATAGCTTTCAAGGACCTTCAACAACCAGGTCAACTATTGATAAGGACAGAAAACACCACAGTAATGTGGTACATAAACAAACAAGGAGGAACCCATTCATACCCCTTATGCAGACTGGCCATGTCACTTTGGAACATGGCTCTGGACTTACAAATCAAACTTCAAGCACTGTACTTGCCAGTCAAGGAAAACACGCTGGCAGACAACCTAAGCAGAAATATGACAGATCCACACGAATGGAAGTTGCATCCTCAAGTTTTTACAGAGATAATTCAAGCATGGGGAAGGCCAGACATAGATCTCTTTGCCTCCCACAAAAATCACCAATTGACAAAATTCTGCTCAAAGATTTTTCATCCAAAGGCCTGGGGAGTGGATGCTCTCTCTTTCAGTTGGACAACAATGACAGTTTATGCCTTCCCACCTCTTCCTCTGCTGCCCAAAGTTCTATTAAAAACCAGAGCAGACAGACCAAAGATGATTCTCATTGCTCCAGACTGGCCAAGACAACACTGGTACCCACTCCTGAGGAGCCTGACGCATTCCCCACCATGGACCCTGCCTCTAATGCCTCTTCTTCTGACTCAGCACAGCTTCAAAACTCTTCACAGTCAGCTGAAAACACTCAATCTGGCCGCATGGAAGATTCCTTAACATCACAACAGACCCTACTCTCCAAGGAGGTGCAGGATGTCATTTTGGAGGCCAGAAGGCCGTCTACTAGAAAAGCTTACTGCGCAAAATGGAAATGGTTTTGTGCCTGGAATGAGTAAAAGGGCCAGAATCCTGGACTTTCATTCTCCTCCATCAAAATCCATGCCTCAGCCATTTCTGCAGAATACAACACTGATCCACCTTTATTCTCTCACCCCCTCTTAAGATAGTTCCTCAGAGGGGCTAAGAATATGAAACCCCCAAGGAAACAACCACTACCTGCTTGGGATCTCAATTTCATTCTAGAAAAGCTGACCTTGCCTCCTTTTGAGCCAGCTGCCTCAACAGATTTGCAATATTTGTCCTGGAAAACAGCTTTCCTTCTGGCTATTACCTCAGCTCGTAGGGTATCGGAACTACAAGCCCTCATGGCTGTGCAGCCTTTTATCATCTTCCATCAGGACAGAGTTTCCTTATGAACCAACCCGTCCTTTATGCCAAAAGTGGTATCCAGGGTAGCTTTGAATCAGGCTATACACTTACCTACCTTTTATCCTAATCCTCAAAACAAAGGGGAGAAATTACTACATTCCTTGGACATCCACAGACAACTGCGTTATTATTTGGACAGAACAAAGCCTTTCAGAAAATCAGAACAGCTCTTTGTGTCCTATGCTATAGGAGCTCAAGTGAAGCCAATTTCCAAACGGACAATCTCAAAATGGATAGCCCACTGCATACGCTTTTGTTATTCTTTTCATGGCAAAACTGTACCTACAGGCATCAGATCTCACTCCACAAGGGCCACAGCTACCTCTGCAGCTTTCCTCAGAGGAGTTCCTACCAAAGATATTTTGGAAGCAGCCACTTGGAGTTCTGTGCATACCTTCTCCAAGCACTACCACCTTCCATTATACTCCAAATCTAGAGCAGGCTTTGCCACTGCAGTCTTGCAGGGCATCCTGGCTCCTCCTAGTTCCACCTAGTGCCTACCACCCCTTTCTTAGCTTTGGGATTCTACCCATCTGTTATGACTGCAGCTGTATGCACGATGAACATAGTACAGTTTTGTACCTACCATAAATGTAGATGTTTGAGTGCTAATACAGCTGCAGTCCAGGTTTCCCTCCCTCCTTCCCCTCTTGGGACAGGCCTACTGGCTAACACCTCCTCATACAACCTGATTGGGGTATTCATTTATGGTGTATTTGCTTGCACTACTGTATTTTGATTATATGGCATTGCTTTATTACACAAATTTATGTATTGCCTTCCTTCTGGGGGCACCTGACATCTGGGGCAAGAAAAACTGAAGAAAATGGCGTCGGCTGGTTCTTTTATACCCCTGTCGCACTGACGTCAGGGAAGAAGCGACGACAACCGACGCCGGACCTAGACTTTGGAATTCGGCCGACCGAGGACCCGCCTGACGGCAGGAGAACCCATCTGTTATGACTGCAGCTGTATTAGCACTCGAACATCTACATTTATGGTAGGTGCAAAACTGTACTTTACCTCTATACGAGTTGTCCGGGACAAACAAGATCTGAGGAAGTTAGGCAGTTGCATTATGGGTAAGGGAGAATGGCCACGAGCCCTGCTGAAGGCCTCCAGCTTTTGTAAAAGGCTGAGATGGATCCCGACCCATCAGTGAGAATAAAGGGCAACATGGATTGCACACGTGGAACATTATGGTAAGCACATAACTTTTTTTTTTTATCAACTGATGTTACCTTATTCAGTACCAAGTATGATTAAAGCTGTATATTTCCACACAAAATACTGCATCTGTATCAGTGTATATGATTCTTCAAAAAATATTAAGCTAGTGGTCGTACGTCCAAACTGTTTCCTATTCATCACCCCTTTTCTTCTTGCACTTAACTCCACTGTAAATACTGTTCGGGCTACAGCAAAAATCTACCTGATTAAAATAAAGGATACAAAAATAACATTTCTATATTATGCTGATGCTGTTGTGTTATTAGTCTTCCTACCTGACTCATCTCTGTCAAATTTCTGTGACACCAAGAAATTGTATTCAGTGACAGGGTACAAGAGTAAAAGTTGTGGTGCTGTCCTAAAATAATAATTTGTCTAAGTGATAATGGTCCAAAATTATTTTTTGGATGATACTGTGCTTTGTCTCTACATTGTAGCAGTTCAGCTTAGAAATGTATTTCATCTGATACAAGTCTTTTTAACATATGGCATACTTTAAAGCTATCTTTTGCATGTAGACTAAACTTTCTTAGGCTAAAAATATATCCAGTATGGATTTTTATTTTTAGAATATTTTACTTCCACCATGGTGAGTTAGCATAATAAAATAGGAAGATTTTGGAAGAAGTTATTATGATGGGGAGAATTCTTTGAATGTTATGTAAGCCCATGATAGCTGTGGTTAGAAATAAGGGTTTCAACAGGGTATAAACAAGAGTTTTTAATCTTAGCACAACTCTAGAGTTATTACTATTTGTGGCTCTTCTGCCTGGTAGGTTCTTGGTAAAGTTTATTTAGTAATGTACGGCAAATCTGACTTTCATAATTTTAAATGAAAGTTAAGGCATACCGTTCCTCAGTATGCTTTAAATCAGTCTAAACTCTCATAAAAGTAACAGGCACAGTTTTACCTACATTCCCTTTCATTGGTTGCCTACTCCGTTTTCAACTTGGCTCTCAAGCTGTATTAAATAGCAGCTGAACATCTGGAACCCACAACAGTATTTTCTTTGAGGAGATACTTCACTTGGTAAACTGAACAGTGCCTATGAAATGCTTGGCACTTTTTTTTAAGTTTAAATACACACCGTACATACCCTAGTAGTTACTAACAATGGGTTAATTCTACCAAAATTGAAGTAATGCATTTTACTTCACTGTATGCCTATCTTTTAACCTGGTCCATTATTTCCTTGGGGCATCACAGCTCATATGTCCCTTAAAACAGACAGTCCAAAGAAAGTTTTGCAATATTCACATGATGCTGTAAAGTTTGATAAATACTCTTTATATTATCTTATTATTTCACTGTGTGGATTTCATATTTTCATTTTTTAAGGATTAAATCAGTATGCATGTTTTCATCTGCACACAGGAGTGAAAAAATAAAATCAAGGATTTTGTATAATTTGTCTTATTCCTTCCCTCTCGCATGCTGCTATTTATAGTGTTAGCCTTCAAATTAGGTAAACTGAACAGTGTGTATCAATGGAAAGTAAGTGACGGTGTGGTGCATTAAAAAAATAAATAAAAATAAAAAAAGTTGGTTCCACATAGACAGTATAATGTATTCAGTTGCCCTACCAGCAGTACACAGAATGTAGTACCTGTGAAGTTGGACTTGGACAGATATCTAAAGCCCAGGTGTCATATTGAAATGCAGTCTGGTGGTTTATTACACACTGGAATATTTTGGGTTGTTTTTGTTGAATATGTCCTATGGCACAGCCACCACATATAGCATTAAGTGCCTTGCCTGCACATTGTTAACATCCACTTTTGTTTGATAATGTCCATCCCATGCCATTGGAAACCCAGTATATACCCAGTGAGGAGAATTCTTTGAGTCACTGTTTCTGAATTACTTAAAAGTATAACACACAATTAACTTAGCCCATGTAAGTCTGTATTTCCTATTAGTTCCTTATTCTGTTCTGACACAAAACTTGCTAAATACTCATTTAAGGACATCCTAAAACATTTCTAAGTTTAGCCATAGTTGGGATTTTTGTGCAGATGGTTATAAAAGTAAGCACCATTAAGTGACCATATGCAGAATTGTGCTGTAAACATACTCTCATGTGGCATATCCATTGATAATTGATCTGAAGTAGTTACTTCATTTGATCGGCAACCTGTGGGTCTCTGATCCGACCTCGGATCCGATCCGGCAGCTTTCCAAGCTCCAAGATCTGAGCTCCTAGCTCCTCCCCCTACCCATAATCCCCTACTACTAACCACATTACCTCAGATCGTTTTTTGCCGCGGCTAAAGAAGCTTCCCTGTGAAGAGCTCCTGGCTGGGTGAGATCATTGCTGGTTTTAAACCAACTTTTTTCAAACAAAGTTGTCGTTGTGTGTATGTTAGCCCCTTTTTCTATTTCTTGTGCTAGTTTTTGGTCCTTTTTGTTAATTTTAATTACTAGCTTACCTTCTCTCCCCTCCCCCTCCTAGTGTTTGGGTGTGTGTGTGAATATGTCTGAAGGATGTAAGGCCGTTTTTTCTAAATGTGCTGAGTGTGGCCACAAGCTTTCTCCAGCTGATGGCCACACTCAGTGCGTTTTGTGCCTGGGGGCAACCCATTTGTCAGAGGCCTGCCAGATCTGCGCGGCCTTTAACCCCCGGGCACTTCCTGATAGGAAGAACAAGCTGATCCTGGCGGGAAAGCTCCCCCAGGAGTCGGCTTCTTCTTCCTCTCCCGTTCGGGCTCCAGCTGCTTCGGCAGCTTCGGCGCCTTCTATCCCCTTAGCTCTATCCGGGACTCAACCTCCCTCTTTGGGTTTGAGCTCTGGGGAAACTAGTGCCTCTTCCCTTAGAGAGAAGAGGCACAAGGATAAGGAAGGACATAAGTCCCACAAAAGGCGGGCCGAACCTCATCCTTCGGCTCCGCCAGTGAAACTACTTAAGTCTCCCTCGAGGGTCTCCGGATCCCCATCCTCTCGGCGCCGTTCACCCTGTTTCTCGCCGGAGCTGGAGGAGGAGGATAGGTCTCCCTCGAGATCTTCGAGGCGGCCCTCCCGGCCCACCTCTACTACTTCGTCCAGGTCGACCCAAAGCATCTCCGAAGCGGATATGGATCGGATGATGCGCCGGTTCTTGCAGACCCAAATGCAGATGGGGATGCTCTTGCCTCCCCTCTGGGAGTGCAACCCCATATTTGCCCCGATCACTCCTTCTCCGACTCGTTTTCGGGTCTCGGAGTCATCGGATCCAGGCCCTTTTGGACTCGGGGAATTGTCAGCGCCGATAGCTGTGGTCTCTTCGACGCCGACTATACCTTCGAGCTTGTCGGACCCGAGCTCTCGGGGCCAAGGGTTGAGCGTCGCATCCGAGGGAGTTGCTGTGTCTTCGGCGCTTTTGGCGTCGGAACACACCTCTGCCTCGGCGCCGACTGTATCGGCTCCGACCCCGATTCCTTCCTCGGATCTGAGGAGATTGCTCTCAGAGGCAGGCGAGAGTGGCTCTCCTTCGGCTTTTGAGGTAGTGGAGACGGTACTGTTGAGGATCTTCCCGATCCCTCACCTGGGCTTCGGATCCACCCGTACCCCCACTGTATGAGGGTCTGTCTTCCATCATCCGTCCATCGGGACAGCCTGCCCAAGCCCTCCAGCTAGTTCCCGCGGAGGAACAACAACCCGTGGACGAGCCCTCTTTGGACAGCCCCACCGAGGAGGTCCCTCGGAAACATCGGTGCAAAAGGAGGCACCTGGACTCCCCCGAGTCCATTACCACAGACACAGACTTAGATGATACCCCAAGGTCACCCCCTGAAGATGTCTCCTTTGGAGACATCATGGAAATGTTGCGTATCAGAGGGGGGTGGTCAGCCCAAAAGCCCTCCCTTGATGAGTCTGTGTTCCTGGAGGCCTTCGAGGCAGGCCCATCTACCTCCTGGGTGTCCCCTCCGGCCAACCCCCTGGTGGACTTAATTACCACCAGGGCGTGGAAGGAGCCCAACACCGTGGAGCCAATCCCTAGGCGCCCCGATAAAGTCCTCAGCCCACCCACAGATAGACAGTCTTGGGCCAAAGGAACCCCCGTTGATGCTATGTTGGTGGCGACGGCCACCAAAAAAGAACTCGCGCAGGAGAGTTCTTCGGTTCACCCACCGGATAAGGAATCTCGAGCGCTTGACCGGATTGGGAAGCGGATGTTTGCTTCAGCGACCTTTTCCATAAGGGCGCTGAACTATATGGCACATACCATTAGGCTACAGCGAGACTTGATTAAGGAATACGCTGCAGCCCCCCCGGAGTCCATGTCGGTCCCAGACAAGAAGGTTTTTGAGACTCGAATGGCCACTCTAAAATCCATCTCTAATACATCTATGCGGCTTCTCTCCCATGCAACGGAGGGAGCCGCTAGAGCTAGCGGAGCCGGGGTCGTCTTGCAACATCTCTCCTGGCTCCGTCTTTGTGACTTCACGGATCCCTTCAAGGCGTCCTTCGCGAACGCCCCTTTTGACGGTTCTGCCTTGTTTGGCAAAACGGTTCGCGACACGCTGGTCCAAAGCGAAAAGGACGGGAAGACGCTGTCTGCCGTCGGAGTCCGCCTCTCTAATCCCCAAAGATCCTTCTCCAGGAATCAGAGGGGACAAAAGAAGCTGTGGTTCCGAAAGTCTCAGCAATCCCATCCTGCTGCAGACCACTCGTCCTCTAGAGGCAGAGGAGGACAAGGTGGACGCCCAGAGGCACAGGGGGGCCACGTCATTTCGGGTTTAGAGAACCATTCTCGGACAGACCCGCGCAACAGCCCTGAGGGCTTGCCCGACTGTCCCTCTCTGGAGGCAGTCGGGGGGCGATTGTCGGAGCACCTGTCAAACTGGGAGTCCCTTACAACAGATCGATGGGTGCTCCGGATTATATCCAGAGGTTACTCCATTCCATTCATAAACCTTCTCCCCAAACCCAGACGTCTCCCCGATGTCCCACCCGATCAGAGGGAGGCAGCAGCTTTGGAGATTGCAAAGCTGCTAAGAAAAAGAGCCATCCAGCCCGTCCCCCCAGATCAGTCCAGATTGGGTTATTACTCCAGGTTCTTTTTGGTGCCAAAGAAAACGGGGGACCTCAGACCCATCTTAGACCTTTCCGCTCTGAACCTGTTCATACCCAAGGAAAAGTTCCGGATGGTCACTCTCCAATCAATTCTCCCCCTTCTGTGGGAGAACGACTGGATGTGCTCGTTGGACCTCAATGATGCGTATTACCACATCTTAATGGACAGACGATCCAGGAGGTTTCTCCGCTTCCGGCTCGGAGCCAGTCATTATCAATTCAGGGTTCTTCCATTCGGCCTCACCTCAGCCCCCAGAGTGTTCACCAAGGTCATGGCAGTGGTTGCAGCCCACCTGAGACTCCAGGGCATTCAGGTCTTCCCCTACCTAGACAACTGGCTCCTCACCGCGACCAACAGGCATCAGCTCTGTGGGGCGAGAGATTATGCTCTGTCTCTCACCCACAACCTAGGCATCTCAGTGAACGAGCAGAAATCCTGCCTGTCCACCACTCAAGCCCTAGAATTCATAGGGGCAAGGTTAGATACACGAATCTCCCGATTTGTTCTTACGTCAGTCAGGCTGAACAGCTTGTCGTATCAGGTGTTAGCCCTTCTTCGGAGACTTGCTCCTCTGGCGGAATTAGTCCTGAGGGCACTGGGGTCTATGTCAGCAGCGATCGGTCTCTCTCTTCATGCCCGCCTGCGAATGCGCATATTACAATGGGACCCTTCAAGTCCAATGGTCCCTGTCGATCCACCCGTTAAGCATGCCAATACCCCTGAGCAGGGTGTGCAGGGACTCCCTTCTGTGGTGGTTGCATGCACAGTTGCTCAGAGAAGGGAGGCCCTTTGTGATCCCCCGGTCGAAGCCACGTTGACCACGGACGCTTCTCGCCTCGGGTGGGGGGGCATTGTTCAGGCAGATCCGTTCAAGGCACGTGGACTTCCCTAGAGACCGCATTGCATATCAGTGTATCAGTGTCCTAGAGATGAGGGCGGTGCTTTTGGCGTTGCAAGCTCTCCACGACCTTCTTCCCCTGGGAACTATTGCAATCCAGACGGACAACATGTCAGTAGTCTGGTATATAAACAAACAAGGAGGGACCAGATCTTATCCCCTGTGTCGAGAAGCCATGAGAGTGTAGGAATGGGCGATTTCCACCAACCGCTTTCTGATAGCAACGCACATTCCGGGACGGTCCAACATATTAGCGGACAAGCTAAGTCGAGTGCTCCTCACTCCATACGAGTGGTCTCTGAATCCGTCTGTTGCGAAGCAGATCTTCCACAAATGGGGTCAGCCTCGCTGAGATCTTTTCACTTCTCCTTTAAACACAAAATGCAGCGAGTACTTCGCGATGGTTCCCCCCATAGGGGAGACCCCCAGAGACGCTCTAGTCCATGCTTGGCCTCCCGGACTCCTTTATGCTTATCCCCCCCTCCCACTCATGATGAAATTCATCCAGAAAGCCTGTCGGTTGGGGAGCAGAGTTATCCTCATAGCCCCATTCTGGCCTCGACAGATCTGGTTCCCCTTTCTGCGGTCTCACAGTATGGCTCCTCCATGGATTCTGGATCCCAGTCCAGACCTAATCTCGCATCCAGCGAGATGCCATACCCCAAACCTGGTCAATCTCAAACTTACTGCTTGGTTGATCCAGTTCCATTAATGGCTAGGACTCCCGGTATCTCATCCCCCATTAAGGCCATTCTGGTGGCGGCCCATAAACCGTCTACCAGAAAACTCTACAACAGTAAATGGAAACGTTTCTCCATCTGGGCCAAAGACAAAGACTTGGACCCATTTACTGTCCCTGTCCCGACTATTCTGGACTTCCTTTCCCTGCTTTTTAGGCAGGGAGCAAGTGCCTCCACGGTCAAGGTGCAGTTGGCGGCCATCTCCCATTTTCATGTGGGGGACAGCATAGGCTCCTTAGCATCTACAAAGTTGTGCAAAACCTTCTTAAGAGGCGTTTTCCTTTTGAAACCACCTGTAAAGACTGTGGTGCCCCCGTGGGATCTCACTCTGGTCTTGCAAGCCTTGACGAGACCACCTTTCGAGCCTGCGGCCTCAGTTCCATTGAAGTTCTTATCTTGGAAAACGGCTTTCTTGGTGGCTATTACGTCAGCCAAGAGTGTTTCAGAATTGCAAGCTCTGTGTATCAAACCTCCGTACCTTATTTTTCACAAGGATAGAGTGTCCCTCAGGACTAATCCGTCTTTCTTGCCTAAGGTGGCTACAGAATCAAATATTAATCAATCAATAAATCTTCCTGTATTTTTCCCAAATTTTCACAACAAAGGTGAATACACATTGCACAAATTGGATGTACACAGACAACTGCGTTTTTACTTGCACAGGACTAGAGAGTTTCGCAAGTCGGACCAGTTGTTTGTTTCTTATGCAAAGTCAGCCATGGGCAAGGCAATTGTTAAAGTGACTGTAGCAAATTGGATCTGTCAGTGCATTATACTGGGATACACTTCGTCTGGTAAGCCAGCTCCGGTTGGCGTCGTGCTCATTCCACAAGATCTGTAGCTACGTCAACAGCCTTTTGGTCTAGGGTTCCAGTAGACGATATTTGTTCAGCAGCTACCTGGTCCTCATCTCATACGTTCATTTCTCATTACAAGCTGAATATGATTTCCAGGAGTAGGGCTTCTTTGGCTCCGTGGTGCTTCGGAATATCCTTCCGTAAGGACCACCCAGGTTCTTGTAGGTTAGCTGGGGACTCTGTCCCACAGGTTGCAGATCAAATGAAGTAACTACTTCAGATAAAGAAGTTATGTACTCACCATAACGTTCCATCTGAGTAGATACTTCATTTGTCTGCAACCGGCCCCCCCTGCCATCCCCCGAACCTGTCGGGAATTTTCTGAACACTCGGAGTTGGTTTCTGTCTCAAGTTGGTGAGGCAAAAAAACGATCTGAGGTAATGTGGTTAGTAGTAGGGGATTATGGGTAGAGGGGAGGAGCTAGGAGCTCGGATCCTGGAGCTTGGAAAGCTGCCGGATCGGATCTGAGGTCGGATCCGAGACCCACAGGTTGCAGACAAATGAAGTATCTACTCAGATGGAACGTTATGGTGAGTACATAACTCCTTTTTATGGTCAGTTAGAGTGGTAACATTTTGGTTTAGAAAACAGTGCTAGCACCTGGCACATTGATAATGATGTCATATCTGGGCAGACCTAGAATCCTCAGACTTCATTTTCGGAGATTACATTTAATAGCACACATAAAACTGCAACACATCAATATTCAGTATACACTATACTAGTAGTATCTGGTTTTGCATCACAATTTTGATACTTGAGGTACACTGATAAGGTACGTGTTTAGCCAAATGTTTATCTGTCTAGTATTTTCTTTAGTTTAGTGATGCTGAAAAGCTTGCTGATCTCTGTGTTGGTTTAGTGGTTGCAAACTTCCCAGGATAACTTTCATTGAAGATAGAATGTTAAGTTGTCAATCTCGCCTTCATTCTTGCTGGATGGGTTCGGAGCCGATCCTTGGCTCCGACTCGGCACTTGCTAAGCTCGAGAGCTAATTTTACCAGCTCGAGGCAACCCTATATCCCATGATGCAAGGCGGAGACTACCCAGATCTCGTTTGCCGCTAACGAGGTGCCTTCTTTTACCAGCTCTAGGTAAGTGAACAGTTTCTGAGACTTTTCTTCTACCCCCTTTAAATTTATATATATATATTTGTGTTTTGTTAACCTAACGACTTACTTTAGCTGTATTCCCGTCAGTGTTCCCTTTTTTTCGAGTAATTTATTCCCTTTTCCCTAGTTAGGCCTTAGGCCTTCCCCTCCCTAAATTTTTTCCTGTCAGGGATTGTTTGTGTATGACTGTGTGTTATCCCTGTTTATTTTAAATTGTTGGACTGAGTGTTTTTGTCTGTGTGTGTTACTATTGTGTTTCCTCGACACAGTCATGTCGAAGGACACTAAGGTCTCAGGCTTCAAGAAGTGTGACTCGTGCTGTCAGAAGATGTCTCTGACAGACGGTCACACTTCTTGTGTTTATTGCCTGGGACCTTCGCACCTGCAGGACTCTTGTGCTATCTGTCATGCTTTCAGCCCAAGAGTCCTGCAGGAGCGAAAAAATAAGCTGATATTAAGGGGCTTATTAAAGCCCGAGAGCTCCCCGACTAAGTCGGTGCCGGGGAAGCCCTCGAAACCTGTTAAGCCTTCAGCTCAGACTTCCAAGCCGTCGGCTTCGGGTTCATCCTCACCAGGTTCGAGATCGGCTCTGGCCGGAGCCGATCCTTCCACCTTACCAGTCTCAGTATCGGCTCCATCCAGCGCCGATACTGTCAAATCCAGACACTCAGTTTCGGCTCCGGCTGGAGCCGACGTATCTTCGGCTCCGTTGGCTCCATTGATCTCAAAAAAGAGATCTCGATCCCCTTCAGTGGAATCTATACATTCGGCTCCGAGATCACCCTTGCTCTCGGAGCGGAGCCATCGGAGCCGTTCTTCTCGGTCATCCAGGCTGTCTCGAGAGAGTGGTGAGTAGACTATTAAGCTCTCAGGCATTGGCCCAAATACTCCATAGCCCATCTCAACAGACGGTAGCTATTTCACATCCACCAAACATTCCTCCCTCGACTCTCTTACAGAGCTTGGAGCCAGAGCTCCTTGGAACCGGCACAGTTGTGACTTCGGAGCCGATACCACCCCTTTCGGCTCCATCGTCCTCGGCTCCGATTTCCTCCTTGAGACCTTCATTGGAGGGATCCGGGCGTCTGGTCTCTCTCGTCGGCTCCGAGGGGGGCGAGTGGCATCGGACCCTTGTCCGACCCCGTTCTCCCTCTCGCAGCTTCGGCGTTGGTGAACTCGGCCCCGACATCTGCCTCGGAGCCTTCCCTCTCGGTGAGGCCTGGGGTTCCTATCTCTTCGGAGCGGGAACTTTCTGGTCTCTCTGACGGGGGAGCCTTCGAGGTGATGAGGAGTGTACTAGCCCCTGGGCTTAGTCAACGGACAGTTCCATCAGCTCCTCCCACTACAGTGCCTGCTGACGTCTCTTCCCACTCTCTTGCTCCCGGACCCAGAGATCCAACGCCTCACCTTTCCCCATTGGGAATATCTTCCTCTTCCGAGGCTTCTCCTGATCCATCAGGGAACCCCTGAAGAGGACATGTAAGAGGAAACATCTAGACTCCCCTGAGTCTACTACATCAGATACTGACTTGGCTGAGTCGAAGGGATCCCCAAGGTCCTCCTCTGAGGATGTCTCATTTTCAGACATCCTTGAAATCCTTAAGCAGAGGGGGAACTGGCCCTCCCTTAATCCTTCCGAGGGCGAGTCAGTATACCTGGAGGCGTTCGGATCTCGACCCTCCACCTCCTGGGTGTCTCCGCCTTTCGACCCTCTCATGGAGGTAGTGGCTCGGAAGGCGTGGATGGCTCGATTCGTGGAACCTATCCCTAGGAGGCCTTCAAAATTTATTACGGCCCCACAAGATAGACAATATTTAACAAAGGGTGTCCCAGTTGATGCCATGGTGGTGGCTGCTGCCACCAAGAAGGAATTAGCTGATCCTTCAGTACCTGTCCATCCTCCTAACCAGGATTCTAGGACTATAGACAGGTACGGTAAGCGGATTTTTTCTTCATTGACTTTTGCCATGAGATCGCTGAACTACTTATGCCACTTCACCCGCCTTCAAAGAGATGTTCTTAAAGAGTTGGGAGAAGTTTTACAGGATCCGTCAGCTGCTGGGTCTCAGGATAAGATTAGCTCACAGCTAGGAATCCTTAACTCCATTGCTAACTCCTCCATGCGGCTCATTTCTTATGCAGCCGATGGAGCGAGTAGGGCCGCAGGCACAGGAGTGGCTTTAAGGCGTCAGTCCTGGATGCGGCTTTGTAATTTTGCAGACCCCTTCAAGGCGTCCTTCACAAACTCCCCCTTTGATGGCTCGACCTTGTTCGGACCTCAAGTGAAAGACACTTTGACTAGATGCGAACAAGATGGCAAGACTCTTTCTGCCGTAGGAGTCCGTTTCTCCAAAGGACAGAAGGGAGGGAAAATTTAATTCCGCAAATCTCAAGGAGTCACGCCTGATGCACGAAGTCAGTTTACCCCCAGAGGCAGAGGGGGTAACAATAATAGACGCCGCCCTAGGGGCAGAGGTGGTCCGCAGAATCAGGGTAGCAGAGAGCCTCTTTCTGACAAACCCTTCCAGCATCCCTGAGATGTTGCCCGATTGTCCGCCTTCGGAGGCAGTCGGGGGAAAATTATCGCTGTACCCAATAGCCTGGCTTTCCCTTTCTCAAGACAAATGGGTACAGTCAATTATATCTGAGGGTTACAAAATTCCCTTTATTCAAACCCCAATTCAACAAAAGGGAACCCTTCCAGACGTTCCACCCGGTCTAAGGGAACTAGCAGTACTAGAAATATCAAAATTGCTAGTAAAAAGAGCCATCCAGCTAGTCACAGCGGACCATATAGGATCCGGAATCTACTCAAGGTTCTTTTTAGTTCCTAAAAAGACAGGGGACTGGAGACCAATATTAGATCTGAGCAAACTCAACAAGTTTGTAAAGAAATCAAGATTTCGGATGGTCACGCTTCAGTCCATTCTGCCATTTCTGGGCAAGGACAATTGGATGTGCTCGCTAGATCTTCAGGATGCGTACTATCACATATAAATTCACAGACGCTCCAGAAGATTTCTCCGCTTTCGGCTGGGGACCAGTCACTTCCAATTCAGAGCCCTGCCCTTTGGACTCACTACAGCCCCCAGAGTGTTCACCAAATGCATGGCAGTGATTACAGCTCACCCGAGACGTCAAGGATTCCAGGTGTTTCCATATCTAGACGACTGGCTCCTCACTGCCACCACCAGGCATCAACTTCTCCAAGCCAGAAATTACACCATTCACACTTGCAGAGGGCTAGGAATTTCTATAAATTTTGAAAAATCTGCCTTGTTGCCTTGTCAATCTATTACTTTTATAGGCGCAAGATTGGACACCGTACAACTTTCAGCAAAGTTAACAGACCAAAGGATCTTGGACATTCAAAGACACGTCCAGGTAATTCTTCTCAGCAACAAAATTCAGGCCAGATTTGCTCTGAAGGTACTGGGTCTTATGGCGGCCGCCATAACACTTCTTCCCCTCGCCCGCTTTTACATGCGTCTTCTACAATGGATGCTATTCACCCAATGGTCTTTTCAACAACTTCCCATGCGTCATGAGATCATAGTAACTCCAACTTGCAAAAGACATCTGACTTGGTGGATATCGTCCCCTCAAATCCATCAAGGCAGACCATTTGTTCCTCTTGCCCCGGTTGCCATGGTTACATCGGACGCCTCCCTGATCGGGTGGGGGGGCATTATCAGGGCAGAATGGTCCACGGCACTTGGCAACCTTTCGAGTACCATCTGCACATAAATGTTCTGGAGATGAGAGCAGTGCTTTTAACATTGCAAGCCCTCAACGACTCTCTTCCCCTGGGAACTATTGCAGTCCAAACGGACAATATGTCCGTAGTGTGGTATATAAACAAACAGGGCGGAACCAAGTCCTATCCACTGTGTCGAGAGGCTCTCAGACTTTGGCAATGGACAATCTCCTCTCACCGGTTTCTGATAGCAACGCACATCCCCGGGAAATCCAACATCATAGCGGACAGATTGAGCAGAGCTATTCTCATGCCTCACGAGTGGTCTCTCAAACAGTCAGTGACGGAAGAGATTTTTCAGAAGTGGGGCCTTCCTTGCTGCGACCTTTTCGCTACACCTCAAAACAGCAAATGCCCAGACTTCTTCTCTCTCTTCCCCCTTCCAGGCCATCCCCCTAGAGACGCTCTAACCCAAGATTGGCCCCGGGGACTTCTTTATTCCTTTCCCCCTTTTCCGCTGATACCTCAGCTAATTCAGAAAGCAACCGCCTTGAGAGCCAAGTTGATTCTCATTGCCCCTTATTGGCCTCGACAGATATGGTTTCCGTTTCTACATCATTACCTCTTGGTACAGCCATGGCATCTGGACCTGGTTCCGGATCTTCTGACCCACCAGTCGGGTCAACTGCACCAATCCATACCTTCTCTCAACCTCACTGCTTGGTTGCTCCACTTCCATCCTTAGCCAGGCTTCCTATGATTTCTAATCCTGTACGGGATATCATAGTAGCTTCCCTAAAATCTTCTACCAGAAAGATTTACACTAGTAAATGGCGACGTTTCTCTTTCTGGGCAAAAGATAGGAACATAGACCCCTATACTGCTCCAATTCATTCGGTATTGGACTTCCTAGCTGACATTTTTCATTCAGGATCCTCTTCTTCCACAGTGAAAGTTCAACTGGCAGCCATTTCAAATTTTCATATAGGCTTTTGGACCACAACATTATGTCACATAAACTTTGCAAGGCATTCCTTGAGGTATCTTTTTATTGAAACCTCCGATTAGAGATCCCCCACCACAGTGGGATCTAAATTTAATTTTAACATCCTTGATTCTTCCCCCGTTCGAACCTGCAGCTGCCTGTTCTTTGAAATTGCTTTCTTGGAAGACACTTTTTCTAGTTGCCATTACTTCTGCCAGAAGAGTATCTGAGCTTCATGCTCTCTGTATTCACCCTCCCTATCTAATATTCCACAAAGACAGGGCATCTCTAAGGACTAATCCGTCTTTCTTACCAAAGGTGGCATCGCAGACGAACCTAAATCAATCCATTGATCTTCCAGTATTTTTCCCGAATTATTCTGATAGAGCGGAACAAAAGTTACATTATCTTGATGTTCACCGCCAGCTCAGATATTATCTGGACAAGACTAAAATTTTTAGGAAATCTGATCAACTGTTTCTATCCTATGCAGAGAACAGGAAAGGCCTTCCAGTTTCTAAGGTAACTTTATCTAGATGGCTGTCTTCTGTGATCACTTACATTTATCAGCTCAGAGGCAAAGAGTTGATTTCTAACCCAAAAGCCCATTCTACCAGAGCTCTAGCTACATCTACAGCTTTTCAAGCTAGACTTCCAATAGACACTATTTGTGCAGCAGCCACCTGGGCCTCTCCTCATACTTTTGTTTCACATTACAAATTAGATTTGGCCTCCAGAGACAGAGCGAATTTTGGTTCCACCGTTCTCAAGAGTCTGTTCCATTGAGCCACCCAGGATAGAGGTGCTTGGGACGCGGTCCCATCCAGCAAGAATGAAGGCGAGATTGACAACTTAACATTTAGAAGTTATGTACCTACCATAACGTTCCATGTTAGTTGTCTTCTCTCGCCTTCTTTCTTGCGTCCCGCCCTCCATCCCCCTAGCCTGGTCAGACCGGGAAGATTATGCATCTTCTATTAAGAGGTTATTACCTTTTTCTAGCTGTTCAACTTCTAGTGTCACTAGATTACGTTGATCCTTTCTAGAGGGTTATGATGTTATTTAGTATTGTTATTTTTCTTCCTCCTCTTCAGTTGGAAGAAAATATTGCTATTTCTTTAGCTACCAAACGAGATCTGGGTAGTCTCCGCCTTGCATCATGGGATGTAGGGTTGCCTCGAGCTGGTAAAATTAGCTCTTGAGCTTAGCAAGTGCCGAGTCAGAGCCGAGGATCGGCTCCGAACCCATCCAGCAAGAAAGAAGGCGAGAGAAGACAACTAACATGAAACGTTATGGTAGGTACATAACTTCTAATTATTTTACTTTGTGATGCAGCACTGCTAATACTGTGGTATATCATTATCCTCTTGCTTCTGTTCTGGAGATAACAAAAAAAAAAAAAACAGTTCAAAGAACAAAATTATTCAGTTGCAGTATATTTAAAGTAAGCTTCATTTTATCCACCAAGTGAAAACTTTTATATATTGTCTGTTTTGTGTATTTTATGAATTTGATGTTGGCTGTTTTATTCATAGTTTATGTAATACTGTATATTTTATTAGTCACAGATGGCAGAAAAGGACTGCAAAATAAACCAGCTTGCAACAAAACTGGAAACCCTTACAAAGGACATTGAAAAAGTGGATTTGAGTAAGGTATAAAACTAGAACATTAATAAACATTTTCTGTTATTCCTTCAAAAATTATAATAAGCCACCTTTAGATGCACAAAATATCCGATTTCATATGTCTACCGTTACAGCTGCAAAAGAAGCAATTATGTTAAAACATTATATTGCCCTTTTCAATGTTTTAATTCTTGCTTATTCATTAACTGCATTTTGAAATGTTATATTTTCATTGTCATACTACTTTGTATTTTATTTACTTGATTTGTGCATTATTTGTGTAATTCTGCATCTAAATCAAGTAAAACAACCGAATCGGGGACAGAAACATATGATAAGCTAACATACAGCAAGGAGAGACTTCAGTAAATTAGTCTACAAAGCTCATTGTGCAAGAGGTTTGATGGACTGCTAGCTGCAAAGCCTGATACACTCCATAAGCTACTGGAGCTAGGAATTCTACTGAAACACAATTCCAACTGCTCAGATAAGGTAGAATCAGTGTTTATTACTCAGGAAAGGAGAAGGAAAATAAAGAGGTGTGAAAGAACTGTAAGAGGATCCAGGGCTGGAATCATCACACGATTAAAAGTTAACCCCTTCAGGCCTGTACTACCATCCATTCTACTGGCTAATGTTTGCTCCCTGGAAAACAAAATGGACTGCATAAGGCTAGAAGTAACTAACCAGTGCAAGGTGAAAAAATCTTGCGTATTTATCTTCACTGAGACTTGACTGAGCTCTTGCATAAATGACAGTGCAGTTCATGTAGAGGAACTATCATTATTTTGTGCAGATAGAATACAGTCTCTCTATGGGAAAGCAAAGGGGTTGGTGTCTGCATCTATATCAATAACAATTGGTGCAGCAGCTGTGAGGTGGTAAAGACACACTGCTCTGAGGACCTAGAGTTTATCACTGAAATTCAGACCCTTCTACCTACCAAGGGAATATAACAGTGTCAGCATCACAGCAGTATACATACCTCCCAGTGCCATCAGAAACGAAGCACTAGCTAAACTATATCAGTGTATAAATGATTTGCAAAATCAAAATCCTGACTGAGTACATATAATAGCAGGTGACTTCTATCAGGCAAACCTGAAAACAGCCCTACCTCAATACTTCCAGTATGTAGACTTTGCAAACAGAGGGGAGAATACACTGGACAAGGTCTATACAAACATTAAGCTAACATTTAAGGCAGTACCTCACCCCCACTTGGGTAACTCAGATTATCTTGCCATTATGCTGCTACCATCATACAGACCACTGCTGACCAGGGGGAAACCATCAATGAAGCCAGTGAGAGTTTGGGAGCAGTCTCAGCACTACAAGAGTGTTTTGAGAGTATGGACTGAAACATCTTCAAGGAGACGGCCACAGTAAACCAACACATCAAGCTGGAGGAGTACACTGAATCTGTGATGGGTTGCATCTCAAAATGTGTTGACGATGTGATGGTCACCAAAAGCATCATCATAAGAGCCAACCATAAGCCCTGGCTAGCAAGTGAACTGTACATGCTCCTGAAAGCAAGGAGTCCAGCATTCATGTCTGGTGACAGAGGCTCTCAGATTGGCTAGATGTCAATTATACAAAGGGGTGAGGGAGGCCAAATGCAAATATGATCAAAAGATCATGAGCCACTTCTCTAAACAAAAGAACTACAGGTGCCTGTGGCAGGACATCCAGTCTATAACAGATTACAGGTCCCCCGTCTTCACAGTGTGATAATGATATGGAATTCCTAAACAAGCTCAACACCTACTTCAGTAGGCTTGAGGAAGGGAACAAGATAGCAGCAGTGAAAATCACCAACAACCAGCGTGAGGAAGAGCTTAGCCTCAACACTGCTGATGTCAAAAGGACCCTATGAAGAGTTAACTCCAGGAAAGCAGCTGACCTGATAACATTCTTGGAGGAGATTGTGCAGACCATCTAACAATTGTACTCGGACATCCTCAACAACTCACTGAGTCAAGCCATTGTGCCCAAGTGTTTCAAGTACACAAACATTATACCACTGCCAAGGAAGTCACCACCTGCTAGCCTAAATGACTATCATCCTATAGCTCTCATCTCCACAGTGATGCTTTGATAGACTGGTCAAAGATGTAATAACATCCAAACTACTAGCAGACTTTGATCCACTCTAGTCTGTAGTCCGCATACAGACCCAATTGCTCGACAGGAGATGCTATTTCTTTGGCACTCCACATATTGCTGGACCACCTGGAGCACAAGAATAGCTATGTGAGGCTTCTTTTCATCTACTTCAGCTTTCAGTACAGTCATCCCACAAAAATCTGATCAGAAAGCTGGTTTAACTGGGCATCAGCACTCCACTATGCAACTAGATTCTGGACTTTCTGATAGCTAGACCCCAGAAAGTGTGCATAGGCAAGAATACATTGGAGAGTATCACCCTAACCATCAGAGTCCCACAGGGATGTGTTCTAAGCCCCCTGGTTTTCACCGTACTAACCCACAACTGTACTGCCAAGCACAGCTCAAACCATATCTTCAAATTTGTAGATGATGCAACAGTTGTGGGCCTCATCAGGAATGATGACGAGACAGCCTACAGAGAGGAGGTGAATCAATTCATAAGTTGGTGTTATAGCAATAATCTTGCACTAAATGTCAGCAAGACCAAAGAAATAATTGTGGACTACAGGAAGAGCAAAAGAGAGCACCCTCCACTCGTTACGTTATCAATGAAGAAACAGTTGAGAGAGTGAAAAGCACAAAATTTCTGTGGGTGCACATTGCAGAAGACTTGACGTAGTCAGCCAACACAAAGCCCATCATTAAGAAGGCGCACCAATGGCTTCACTTCTTGCAAAGGCTGAGGAGAGCAAACCTACCATCGAGTGTTCTTACAACCTTTGACAGGGGCACCATTGAAAGTATACTAACAAACAGCTTTGCAGTATGGTATGGAAGCTATTCTGTTTCCGAGCACCAGTCCCTCCAGAGGGTAGTGAAAGTGACTGAGAGGATTATCAGGACCTCCCTCCCATCCATACAAGACCTGCAGATGTCTCAGCAGGGCAAGGAAAATAACCAAGGATATAGCACTCATCTTGCTTAACAGCTGTTGTTGCATTTAACATCAGGAAGGTACTTTTGATGCATATGCTGCAAAACCACGACATTCAGAAACAGTTTCTTTCCACTACCCATCAGGTTACTGACTTTAGGAACAGCACCTTTCACATTGGACATTAAGGCAGTAATCCAATATTCTGAAAAGTCTCTATAGTGCAGTATGTAACAGTCTTACCCGCACCCAGACAGCAAAGTTGGCAGTAATCAAACTGGACTGTCTTACTGTGCAGTGTAAACGTAAGCCTTAAATTAATTGCTTAAGGGCAATTTTTCCAGTGAAAATAAGCTAATAACCTAGTAATGAGTGCAAATCTGTTAAATCAGCGCAATAATACAAGTATTTATTATTGTTGTGTTTGTCGTCTGTGTCTATAGAATTTTGTTTATTGTCATTATGTTAATTGTAGTCTATGTATTGTATTCACATTGAGTCAAAAGAAGCGTAATTTCGCTTGGTTCACACTTGTGTTAATCGAAGTGACAATGAAGTTTACTTTGACTTTGTAAACTGATCAAAACTGATATAAATGTGCTGGAATAAGTTTAAGTTTTTGTATGATTTGATGGTTTAGTACCCCACGTATGCAAGTAAAACATTGCCATTCCCTGCCTCCTGGATTAATGATGCCATCCGTAAGTCTGCTGAGGAAGAGAGAAAAAGCCTAGTGAGCAGGTTTGTTGCTTGGCTGTTTTTTGTAAAGGTCAAGTACTTAAGGTGGGGAGTACTTTGGGAGCATTATTGTAGAGACACAAAGTTCTACTTAGCTGATTTTTAACTCATTAACACCTGTGTGGTGTGGAATGTCACATCTGTTAGCCTACACACACATTCCAGTCCATTGCATTTTCTAAAATATAAACTTAAAAAGCAAGATAAAATGTAAATATTCTGTGAACAATTAACATTGCTATTGGTGCTGTCTCGATAGCTTTATCAGTAACAAGTCTTCTTTACAGTGATAATTAACAGTGCATTCATATTCTTTCCATAAATACTGTAATATATTATAATGCACACAACCCCCAAATTACATTTTCTTAAACTTTCACAAATAAATTGTCGTATCTTGGCAGCTGTACTACCTAATCATGAGACATTTTTGTTAAAGTTTCACATGATGGCAACAAATTCCTCTTTGAGTGCATGTTTATTGATAAATTTATAGAAATGAACTCTGAGCTGAGACAATATTTATTAAGCGCTTTTGTCAACAAGTTGTTTGACTTCCTCAGAATGACACAAAAGTAGTAAACAAGCTCTTTAAATAACCTTACTTAATCAATTTACATACATAATACACCCCAGTTGATCAATTAAAAAATCTGGTAGTTAAAGCAGTACCATATATAAAAAATAAACCCTTTTACCTAACTAGCATGCAATACATATTGTTCGTAAAAACACTCCAAAAACAACATTAAAATATATAACATTAAAAATTTGTTAATTATTGTAATTTCACACATGAAGATTAGATTTAAGCTTTAAATAGCTTGCAAGGGATACAACTTCATTCAACCCAGGGGAACTTGTAGCATTAACCCTAAGTTGCCACATCAACTCTTTGTACTCAAGAAACAGTTCACTCTGCCCCCCTCTCTCTGGTGGTTAATTATGAACAACAAGATGTTGAAGATGATATTCCCCTGCATGAAGGGGAAGCAAGGGATACAACCGTTGATTATTATGATGAAAATGTTAACCAGGAGAATGTCCCTTTAGGCACCCCCTCCACCCATCTAGGAGAGCAGAGAGAATCCGGAATTTACAGCACAATTACAACAATCACTGGCCACAAACCAGGAGTCCCTGGATTGGCCACAGCCGGGGGAGAGGTGCATATGGGACAGGGAGGGGGGAGAGGGAGGGGAGTGTTGTTAACTGGTCAACAATGAATTTGGTTCTGCAAGTTCTGCAACAGGAACCACAAATTACAGTATTATAGACAATGAACATCATGATTTTAAAATGTACAACTTGAGTAGCTTCCAGGTTACAAATGAATGAGCCAACTTGTTCCAAAAAGGGACTCAATTTTGTACCCATGAGGAATGCAAGTGTAGATATAAAATTATTGGATTTTATACTGTATATGAGGAAGCTTAATCTCAGCATGGTCATTAATGCCGAACTCGGTAACCGCAATGATTTAGAATGTAAAAAGAAGTATTTTTAACCCTCCCCCGCACCCGACTTTACAACTCTTTGAAATGATGTGCATCAATGATATTAGGACAATATGTAAAAATAAAAAAATCCCTAGGGGAAAATGTAACTTGACTGAAGAAGAATGCAACTTGTTATCTAGTGTTTCCAACAACAGATCAATTAGAGTTATGAAGCCTGACAGAGGAAGTAGGTTAATAGTTATGGACCAACAACAATATGTGGACAGCATGTTAGGTCATTGGTTTGGGTTTTGTTATGAACAAGTATCCCTCAACGAACTAAACATAGCTTATAGGAACATAGATGCCGCTTTATACGAACTTTTATTGAATGACCATATTTTAAAAAATGAGTATGATTTCTTGTCTCAGAGTAATCCTAGGATTCCAAAGATATTTGGAATCCCTAAGATTCACAAGGATGCCACCAACCCACCCCTAAGACCAATAGTAGATGCCAAGCCTTCGAAACCTCTGACTATAGCTACGTTTCTTGACGTTCAATTAAAAAATAGTCTAGATAAATGTTCCCATTTCATAAAAGATTCATGGGATTGTTTAAGAAAGATAAAACAAGAATTATACAGTGACAATGTAATTCTAGTGACTGTTGATGTGAGAGACCTCTTTAATGTCATACCACACCAAGAAGGTATTGAGTTATTTTATGACTTTCTTTGTGGGCACACTCACCATACACATTCTAGGATATTAACTTTTAGGACTCTGATGGAACTTGTCCTAGAAAACAACTATATTATTTTTGAGAGACAATTGTTTAGACAGACATCATGGGTTGCTATGGGGATGTGTGTGCAAACATAGTTCTGACACAATAGGAGTTGACTATGGTTTTCCCATCTGAAGGTTACAAACATTGTAAGTTTTATGGCAGATGCCTGGATGACATCCTGATATTTTGGGAGAGTAACCAGGACCAGTTAAGAGAGTTTCTTCTCTTTCTCAATACAAATACTTCATTTTTACATTTCATTATGGACACTAACTTTGATACCATTAACTATTTGGATTTCCAGATTAGTAAGAACAGGGAGTTGAAGAATTTTACTTCAGCTATATATAGGAAACCAACATACTGGAACACCCTTTTACATTTTGAAAGTGGACATTCTCTACACCAAAAAAGATCCCTTGTCAAGGGACAAGGGGTATGGCTCGCTAGGATGGTTAATGAGTTGGATATATTTTATAAAGAAAGGGCTGTTTTATTGGGTATGTTGTTAAGAAGAGGGTACCCTAAAGAATTTGTAGTACCAATTTTAGAAGAAGTTACCAACAAGAGAATATCTGGTCATTTTTACCCATTGTTGGGTCTAGGTATAGAGAATGATCTATATGAGCCAGTTAACAATAACAATATTGTGACCAATGGGAATAACTTTTAACACCTACAGTAATGCGTTGATTATGACATATACCCCCCAGTTCACACATATTACAGACAAATTGGTTAAAAATTGGTTAAGCTTAAAAAATGAAGAAGTGGGAAGTAAGATGGGTGACAAGCCATTGTACAAAAAGGACATGTATCAAGAATTTATTGTACAGAAAAAGGAAGGGGGGAGATGCCCAAACAATGGATTGATGAGAAAATGCGGACATTGTTCACAGTGCAAGAACATCTTGGAAGGTGACAAGGTTAATATTCCACAATATGGAGCAGTTAGGTTTTGTTATAAAAGTAATTGTGGAACTAAAAACGTGGTGTATATTGCAGTGTGCCAGGTGTGTCGTAGGTGCTACATAGGAAAAACAAAAAATACCCTTTGGATGCGGATTTATCAGCATATGTATGACATTAATAGAGGCAACATCAACAATGCTTTGGCTAAACATCTTAAGTTTCCAGAACACAATTTCAAATTTACAGTACTTGAACATGTAGAAGTTGATGAGAGAGGGGGACCCAGTGAACTGTTTCTTGAGTACAAAGAGTTGATGTGGCAACTTAGGGTTAATGGTACAAGTCCCCCTGGGTTGAATGAGGTTGCATCCCTTGCAAGCTATTTAAAGCTTAAATCTGATTTTCATATGTGAAATTACAATAGTTAACATATTTTTAATGTTGTTTTCTGGAGTGTTTTTAAGAACAATATGTATTGTATGCTAGTTAGGTAAAAGGGTTTATTTTTTATATGTAGACTTTCTCTATACACACATGCTGGGGGACAGAAAAATAAAAGAAAAGTCAGGTATGTTCTGTAAAACTAAAGAAACAGAAGCATAACTGATTTTCTTTGTATTTCTGCACTGTCCCTTGTAAAAAGGCAGCCAAGGTTCTCTCTTCTCCTTTGTACTGTGCAAGCATGGGGACTGCACAAGTACATCAGTAAATGAGGATAAGCACAGAAGACGAATGAAGTGCCGTTATATGACATTGTTTAAGTAAGCAATTTATTTCTTAAGTAATGCCATTGTATAAAATCAATAATCCACTCCTGTTTATGGGTATATCATGATTTACCCATGGTTGGCTTTGTTTAATCACTTGGGCTTTGCTCCCATGATCAAACCACATCAACCATGGGTAAAGTACTGATATGCTCATGCTGTTGGGAGGGTGGCCTAATGGTTAAGGTGTTTGCCTTACAAACACAAGATACAGGTTTTTGACTCTCACAGGATAAACTTTAAAAGCTTAAACTTAAAGAGCAGCTAGTCTAGTACTAACCTATGAACCTATGAACCACAGTTGTGGATTATTGTTTAAATAAGTAATTTGGTTAAAGAAGCCAGACCAGAAAAAGTCCAGACACCATAAGGAGTTATGGGTGTGAACTGAAAATTTAGAAAAATAGCATTATAGACTTGAGTGAGTTAAGCAGTAATGCACAAGAAACTGTAGTGTGTGACATCATCCTGTGCGAGTCAAAAGCATGACTCAAAGTTGAGTGGTCTGACGTTCTGGAAATTTTTTTATACAAATGTACACAACCTTGGAGTGCCTTGTTATTTTTAAACAGTAACTCATTGATAATAGTGATTTTTTTCATGTAATTAATCTAAGTACACTGCTGTTGGTATCCACTATTGTTACTGTGTGTGGCTTATTTGCCAGTCGAGTCTTGAATTTGCATAGCTAATTCAAGTAGTTAGACAGATTTTCTTATCTCGTATTTAAATGATAAAATATAAATTATTGTCTTTATGCTGTTGCCTTACTGACCTTGCATTTCTTTACACTCAAGTACAACATCTTAATAGCTGACATTTCTATTCTTTTATATTGTTCAGTGCGCAATAATAATGATAAAGGTTAAGTGTTTCAGAAGTGTTATTATTTGTATTGTCACATAGTGTAACAAGTAATGATCCATAACCTGTAAATGAGTGATGTATGTATCTGTGTGGAAAATGTCTCACTGTAGTTGTTGATCTGAAGTTGAACTCTTAACAAATGGTGTGCAGGTCTATGCAAGTGTAACTACACAGTCAGGGTGTAATTTACTTATATCCCCTCCCCTTGTGAGCAGTAGCAAACCCAGTCCAAACTCCACCCACATGTACCAGCATCACTGCCCAGCAGTGCCAGGCATAAATGCCTTATGACTATTCATTTTGCATTGGCAACGTAAGTGCTAAATGTTAATAATTCACTCACGCTATTGCCTGTCAGCAATCACAGCAGCGTGGAAAACAGAAATACTTGAATAACAATGAGTAACAAGGTTCAACTGCAATAAAATCACTGAAACACTTCCTTTAAGATAAATAATACCTGAAATTCTGCAAAAAAACTGTTGACACAAATAACCATGAAACTCTACCAAATAGGCACCTATTTATGAATAAAGGTTTGTCTTGTTAAGAAAATGGAGCAACTACTTTCTGTTAGAAGTGACCATTGTAGAGGTGAATTCTAATATTTATTTATTATTTATTTTACATTTGTTTACCGGGAAAGTCCGACTAGATATATGTCCATTTTCAGCGGAGGCCTGGGGAGAAAAGCTCCAGAAAGCAGAGTATAAATACATTAGGGACATTAGAAACATTTAGAGATAAGTATAATATGCAGTTTTCAGTAGGGTGACAAACATGGATAAAATATAATAGACAACATCAAAATCATGCGGCTTCAATTTCAGACAATAATACACGGAGTTATGGGCCAAGTCCCTTCAAGAATTCGTACACTTATTAGAGTATAAGATTGAAATGCTTTGGGAGAGTTTGCAGGAACAGCGGGTGTTGATTAGTTGGGGTTTAAGCAGGGACACTGCCAGTGCTGTTGGAAGTGTAGTTTGAGGCTTTTTTTGAACTGGGTTAAGGAGGATTGGTGAGTAAGTTCGGCAGGTAGAGGGGAGTATTGCTCAAACGGTCTTTCCTCACCATTCAGGACTAACACCTTTTGGAGGGAAATGTGCATTGGCCATCTGGATAAGCAGTCTGTGTTTGCATGCATGAACCTCACTAGCATACTGTGCTTGAATGCTGAATTATTTTGCATGTAAGGTGATGCCTGGAACATCCACACGTATAATAGTCCTGCCCTGTGGGGGGAGGGGGGTTCCTGTAAGTAAATTATGCCAAGGTCTTCACTGTTTACCTGATTAGCCATCATGTTACGTTTGAGAAGAATTCTTTTGAATGTGGATAAAAAAGAAGGTGCATTATTTTATGTGCTCAAACTTGGCTTTTGTTACATTGTTTCAAGTTCTGTTTTCAGAGTTAAAAAGATGGTCATTTCTAAGAGTTAGGCACATTTGCACAAACAGACACACAGCACTACAACTTCATGAGCATGCCTGAGGATGTGTATTCAGAACTGATCTTAAAGCCTGATCCTAGGAAATAAATATTTTCTATTTTTGTGATTGGTGTGTTGTAGCTAATTTCAATTTTCTATTTTTGTGATTGGTGTGTTGTAGCTAATTTCAAAGTCCTGTACTGTGTTTTGTTCTGTAGTAGATTTTTTTTTTGCATTTAGAACCGGTTTAAAAAAAAATCACCTGGAGAAAGAGAAGGGATGCTGCTCCTCTATGCGATATTTACTGTTTCCAGGGCAGTGTGTTTTTAATTGGGCTGTGTACTCTGTAGTTTGTTTGTTGAAACTGTTTTTGCAGATGTCAAAGCTCAATTTGGCTGGGCTGTGAATATATGAGCAGACCTGAGGACATCTATTCAAACCTGAACTCAAAACCTGATCCCAGTATGCCTGAGAAGTAACTGCTTTCTATTTTTGCTCATAAATTAGGGTGAACAAGTAAATTTATACAACTGTGCTTTGTTTTCTGCTGTGGTAGATTTTTGCATTTAGAATTGGTTTAGTAAGTAACCACCTGGTGAGAGAAGGGATGATACTATTTTTTTTTTTTGCCTGTGTGCCCTGGTTTGTTTGTTTCTTTAAATTTTCACATATAGGTTTACTTGGTTGGACTGTGACTATAGTAGCACAGCTGCGGGCATCTCCTTGAACATGACCACAGAACCTGATCCAGCTATACCTAAGAAGTGTTTTGTGATCAGCAGAGTGGTTGAGCACTGTTGACAACTATTTTCAATAGATCGTAGAATTTGCATGTTCTGATTTTGTATTTAAAAAGAAAAAGTACTTGTGTATTATCCCAACCAGGTTCCAAACCTCTCATGCTTGTACATACAGTGCTGAGAAACCGCAATGAACAGGTCACAGATAATGTAAGTACCCAAATTTCTAGTAATAAACAGTCAAACTGAAGTGATTTGTTATGTGCAAAACAACTTGCTCACAAAAAAGTATTATTGCACCTTGGTCCCAACCAACTCATGGTCATACATACAGTTTTGACAAACCGCAATAAAGAGGTCGCAGAAAATGTAACTACAGAAATTTGTAGTAATAAACACAGTCAACCAGAAGTTTACAAAATGGTTTATGCCTAAAACAGCTTGCTAAAGAAGAAATATTAATAAGAAAATGTCTGCATAACTCTACTTTACCCCTCGCTGTCAACAGTTGAGGAATACCGTAGATGTGCACCCCTACTCTTTAATGGAGTACAAAGCATGCATGACCTCTGAGGCATCTATTACATACAGTGCATGCATACACTCACTATGTTGACATCAGTGACACTAAAGTTCAGTGAACTTTCATCCGGTGTTATGTAGGGGAAAACCAGCATTTAACAAATGACTAATGTTACATTTGCCATCCATCAGAAACTACTCCCATACAGACCAAAATGTATGATGGCTCTGGAAGCACCTCATGCCATGTTGTACAACTTAAAGCATTAACTGTGATGGCACACTACCACCGTTTCATTCATTACTACACAAATGACATGTTAACTTGCAAAGGAAAACTAAAGAAGGCTGTCATGAATCAGATTTGCCAAAATAATGTTAATAATTTTGTCGGCTCGTGAACGGGATGTGAATATATCAGGAGTAAGTTGTTTGGCACCTGGTTGCGATAATACGCAAGTACAAAAAAATGTATGAAATTTGTTATCTCTGACACTGTCACTGTGTGTTAAATTGAGTTTCGTGAGGTGCAAAACAGTGTACAGCTTAGCACAATTCCGCACAGTTGTGGTCACTTGAGCATGACTGCGCAGACTTAAGACAGCTGCTGCTAAATACACTTGCACATAGTAATCCTGTACATGTGTTGTAGCATTCAGCTGTTGCTGTAGGCATGCTATGCAGTTGCCCAATTTTACTTCTTTGACTGTTGTAGCATCCATGCTAAATTTCTAGTCACTGCTGTAAATTGTCTCATTGCTTTTACTTTGCTGTTGTGGTATTTGGCCAAATTGGTAATTGTTTCCAATATCCAGAAAGTTGTTGCTACTATCTTTACTGTTTTCATATCGCCATTTGCTGACGACTACATTGTAACTGAAACTCTTTGCTGTTGCAGCACCTGAACCTGTTTTCTAGTTGTCATACTAATTTCACAAGTTTGCTACAGCTATAATTATAGTGTGTTTAACTGTTGCTACCAAATCCTGTGATTACAGTCTGTTTGCCATTCTGGTATTACTGGCTCACTGCGATACTACTTTCTGCTGTTGTGGAAACTGTGCCAGATTGCTTAGCCACTGTACTACCTTTAAATCCTTTGCTGAGACTGCCCTCACTGTTATTGTAATTTCATTATTTCTGTTATGTAAGCTTCAACTGTAATTCTGTATTTGTTAATTAAGTTGGACCTATCAATCCACTTTGCAGCACTTGTGAACCTACTGCAATGTAAACTGTAATACCATACTTCATTTCTGCCCCATTTCAGTTTTTTTTTATTTGTACTGTCTTACTTCACTAGCAAACCGTATTTCCTTTCCTAATTGATAATATAAAAATAATTTCCCTGTAACAGAACTCATTAGTACACTCCTTACACTCCAGACAGTATGAGCCATGAAGTCTTCCACACCATCTGTAGCCAGCTTGGTAGAACAAAGCAGTCTGAGGCAGTGCAACAACTGCCTCATGCTTACTGACAAACATCTGCTTCTTCCAGTGCATAAATCTGTATGTGAGCGGGCCTCTCTGCTATACTTAGTATTACGTACCAGGTTGCCAGTACTGACACCCACTTCAGACAATCATTCACACCTTTTCTTAAATAAACAAAAAGTAATCTTTACATTAAGGTGCTTAAGTCCCTGGATCACTTCTTTGGCTCTGCTCGACAGTGGCACAGGAAAATAATTTTCTTGGGTGGCGAAAGCTAGGGTACCTTTGGCTAGGCTTATATAGGCCCTAGGGCCAATAGCCTAGTACCTACCTATGAACTAAACCTCCAAGGCCTCCAGAGTGTAGGTTTGGTATACAGGATACCCAGCATCACACTTGCAACCAAGCAGTATGTACAGTTACAAACAGAAGGATAACAAAAATGGTCTCCCGTCTGGCAGGTTAATGCCATTAAGTCAGTAAGGCTGAGCCAGTACATTTTGGTAACATCTTGGCCTTAGTCATAGAAGACTCCATAGTGAGACAAACAAATGCACCACTCACCAGCGTGAGCAAAGAAAGGATGACAGTAAGCTGTCTCTAATGTGCCAGAATCTGCCATGTCACATTAGTCCTTAAGTCCCTAAACCAAAGGTACACATGTGACTAGGTCATTGTGCACATGGGAGTTGAATGACTTAACGCACACATTATGTCTGTGGTTGATGTGAAACTAGTCTTGATCAGAATCCTGCCATCACTAAGAGTGATGCCACTGTACAACAAAAGATAAATGACTTTAATTATTGATTCTGATGCCTGTTTTTGTCCGATTTAACATTTAAGTTGTTGGATCTAATTAGATCCAACCTCAACACCTTCTTCTAGAACTGTGGATCTGAGGCTTTGACTCCTCCCCTACGTGTAATTCCCTCCTCTCTTCTAAAGTTACCTCAAATCACATTTCCGGCTTGTGTCCAAAAGCTCTCCTTTTTATGATAAGTGAAAGTGACTTTTTCTTCAAAATAATAGATATTTGTAACTTCTTCCTTTCCTTTTAGATGGAATATAGTGGATTTTTTTTCAGACTTGTAGTATAGGTGGTTATAGTTTGATATTTTTAGGATAGCTATAAGATAGTTATTAGAACTGGATTATTTATTAGGTTTTCTTTGCAGCTGTTTTTGTAGATACGTATAGTGTACTATTAGTCAGAATGTAATAGTTTGCTGCAGTTTTTTCTAATTTCAGAAGAACCTCAAGGTTTTAAAAAGTGCTTGGGTTGTGGACACAAAATTCCTCCTCAAGGCCCACACTCTTTGAGTATATTGCGTAGGCGTTGCCCATCTACAAGCTGACTGCGATGTTTGTGCTGCTTTTGAGTTCAAGGCTGTTAAGTGCAGAAAAGGAAAGCTTATTTTAAAAGGATTGCTGTCCTCTCAGACAATGGTCTTCATCTTCCTCTCTAACCATATCTTCTGCTACTAGGCCAGCTTCAGCTTCCCCAAGCAGTAAAACTGAGAAAAAGAAAGAGAAAAGTTGAAGAAGAAAAGTCTTTTGAGAAATGATATGAAGAGAGAAAAAATTGTAAGAGAAAAAAAATCTGGGAAATCAAGAAAAAGGTCTCCAGATTCAACTGATCCTTCGGGTCCATTGCCTAAAACACTACAGAAGTTGGATCCTCCAACTAGTCAGAACCAATCTCCCTCTCTTCAAGCTAGATTCTCACCAGAGCCCTCAGCTCCATTCACCTGTTTTGCAGGAAAGACTGTTCTGCAGTCCTCCATCGGGTGGCATCGTCATCAATGTGGGCCAATCCACTAGAATCCTTACTGAAATGGATGTCGACCGTAAGATGAGGAAATTCTTAAGGGTGCAAATCCAACTGGGAGTCCTCCTGGTGCAGTCCTTGAGGGGAATGCCAGGTACAGGCTGTCTACCACTTCATCCTTTTTCCTAGTAAGGGTTCACTCTTTGGATCCATTTCCCACAAGTCCAAGCCCTTAAGGCTCTGATCACAGCGTCAGCTTTTAAGCTTTTTGAAATGATCTTGGCTGGGCCAAGAAGGCAGATGCAGTCCTCAAGATCTGATCTATCCTAACTCCTAGTGGATCATGTGACTTAATCCTCTCATTCTGATTAATGGGGCCAATCAGTACCTGTAAGCATGGAGAATTCTGGACACTCGAGATCCCAGTGTAATTTAGATCTGTCTACAGAGGTACACCAGAGACAAGGTCCTAGAAAACAGATATATAAATGGAAGCCTAGACTTTCTCTCCAGAGTCTGTTACTGAAAACACAGATTTGGATGAAGGCAACTGGTCCCCTGCATCTCCAGTTGAAGGCATCATATTTGATGATATCCTTCCCCGGATGAATCTGTTCCTTGAGTCTTTATTCGTATGTGTCCTGAGTGGTACCCCCCCCCCATGGATGCCCTCCTAAATCTTGTGGCACAACGGGCATGGAAAAACCCTGGTATAGTCAAACCCATCTCCAAAAAGCTTGACAAGAGTCTAGTGGCACCAGTGCACAGGAGACCTTGGACTACAGGATCACCAATAGATGCCATGGTAGTAGCAGCAACCATGAAAAAGGAACTGTCTGAGGAACGTTTTTCTGTTCATCCCTCTAACAGGAAGTCAAGAATGTTGGACAGATTTGGGAAAGAAACATATGCTTCAGTAACTTTTGCAGTCAGAGCACTGAATTATCATGCACATATATGGCTTGTTTTCAGAGAGACCTGACTAATAAGAATTCCAGATCCATCTTCAGTAACTTGCCACTGGATGTTCAGAAAAACAATAGACATCCAACTGTCTACCCTGCATTCCACTTCCGGTGTGGCTATGCACTTGATTTCTAATTCAGCAGATGGTACAGCTACAGCAGCAGACACTGGCATTACCATTTGTCGACCTGCCTGAACACATCTTTGAGATTTCATAGAAAGCTTTAAGCCATCCTTTATTAATGTCCCATTAGATGGCTCCACCCTCTTTGGGCCAAAGGTTAGAGAAGTGCTTACTTTGGAGTGAGCTGGACATAACACCCTGTCTGCCATTGGGATCTATTTCTCCACCCCTCAGAGAACCTATTCCAGGAACCAACGGAGTAGTAAGATGCGGTTCAGAAAAATCACAGGGTTAATCACTAAGACACTGCTGGAGACAGATCCATCCAAGGCAGACGGGGAGGAAACTCAAATGGACTTCACCCTAGGAGGGGAGACAGACCACATAGTCAGGGTTTTCATGGTCACTACACCAAGAAACCCTGCCAGCACTCAGGTTACCTGACTACCACACTATGCAGGCAGTCTGGTTTGGGGGCAGTTAACCTTACACTCACAAGCCCCGGTAAAACAACATTACATCAGATTCCTGGGTATTAAGGATAATCACCAGAGGCTACACCATTCCCTTCTTGTACCCTTCAAAATAAGAAGTTAAAGTTTCCATCCAGTCCATTGGAATCTGCAGCAACAGACATTTCAAAGTTGCTAGAAGAAGAGTCATCCAGCAAGTTCTCAGGACAGTTTTGGACCTCGGCCATCTCCATTAGTTTGTGAGACAATGTTCCAGATGGTCACTGTACAATCCATATTATCTCTGCTGAAGAAGGACAATTGGATATGCTCTGTAGTGTACCAGGGCACCTACTGTCATATAAAGATGTAGAGGCAATGCAGGAGTTTTCTGCATTTCCTTCTGGGAGCCAGTCATTTTTAGTTCAGAGTACTGCCCTTCTGTCTCATCACAGTCCCCTGGGTGTTCACAGAGATTATAGTAGTTCTATAGCTGCTCACCTTAGACTACAAGAGATTCAGGACGTCTGCGTCCAGATGATTAGCTTCTAACTGGTACTCCCAGGGATCTGCTAGTACAGCAACAGGCACTACTACTGTGACTTGCAAATCTACTGGGGATCACAGTAAATCAGTCAAAAAGCCATCTGTCTTCCATGCAGTAAACAGTGTTTTTAGAATGTCAAATCAACACAGTTCAACAAATTGCCAAGCTTACAGATGCAAGAGTACTATCCTTAATAATGATCTTTCAAGTAGTTCAGCATCCGCTTCCTTCAAGTAAGGCTGATTCTCCATCTATTAGGGTTGGTGGCCTGAACAATCACATTAAATCCACATGCTGGATACCACATGAGAGTGTTATAGTGGACTGTCTTTCAGTTCAGTGGTCGCAAAGTCTACACTCCTCACAGATTTGCAGAGATCATGTCAAACGGTGAATAACCTCCCCATCAGTAATGGAAAGGACACCTTTTTGTTCACTGATTCCCTGGGCCACATTGACCATGGACTTCCCTTCTGGGATGGGGGCATTTCGAAGGGAAGTTTGTTAGAAATATTTGGTTACCTCTTGAGAGGAACTTTCACATAATTATCTCGGAGATGAGAGGAATTTCAGGACTTACCTACCCAAGGGTGTGATATCCATCTAGATGGACAACATGTCAGTGGTTTGGTACATTAGTAAGCAAGGAGGAACTCTGCCAAACCCACTTTGCTGGAAGGCCATGAGAGTATGGCAGTGGGCAATGTCTTCCCATCATTTGTTGATAGCAACACACATACCCAACACATCAAATGTACTAGCCGACAAATTGAGCAGGTCAATCCTATTGCATCACGAGTGGGCTATTAACCAGACAGTGACAATAAAAATATTCCTCCTCTGGGGCCAAACTTGTTGCGACCTCTTTGCCTCATACCTGAACAAGAAGTGTAGCAGTTACTTTGCCCTACCTAATCCCTTGACAGGGAATGTCACCAAGGAATGCTGTAGTCCACAATTACGACTTTTCCTATACCACTTTTGATAAAATTAATTCAGAAAACCACATGGTGCAAGACCAGAGTGATCCTTATTACACCTTTCTGGCCCTGGCAGGTTTGGTTCCCCTTCCTTAAGCCTCATTTAATATGTCTGCCTTGTGTGTTGGATCCCAGCCCAGATCTTCTGAGTCACCCATCTGGGTTGTTTCCAACCCTGTCCTACAAGCTCTAAAGTTGATCACATGGTTACTCCAGTTTTGATGATAACCAGAGATGCCAGGCTTTCCTCACTGGTAGTTCAGATTATTTCTTTGTCACAAAAATAATCACTAAAAAAGATTGATCAAAGCAAGTGGAAAAGATTTTTTATCTGGGCTTCTCTGAGAGGATTGGATCCATTCTCCTCTCCTCTCTTCCCCCATCAGTCTTGAAATTTCTATCAGAACTTTATCAGAAAGGGTCTAGTTTTTCTACTGTCAAAGTGCAAATGGCTGCCATTTCAATTTTTTGCATAGGGTATAATGACTCCTCAATTCCCTCTCTCAAAATTGCCAAAGTTTTTCTCAAGTAAACTTTCCTGCTAATACCCCACATCAGGGATCCAATTCCCCCGTGGGATGTCATTATCATGCTTCAAGCCTTAACCCAGAAACCCTTTGAACCAGCATCCTCAGTAGATCTTGAATATCTCTCTTGGAAAGACCATTTTTCTCATTGCAATTTCATCCTCTAGGCAGATTTCTGAGTTACAAGCACTATCGTGCAAACCACTGTGTCTTATTTTCCTTAAAGACAGTAATGTTAAGAATAAACTCTTCCTCCTTACCAAAGGTGACATCTGAAGTACATTTGAATCACTCTATTGATTTGATGGTCTTTTTCCCCAAGTTCTCAAAGGGGAATATATGCTAGATACGCCAAATGTTCAAAGACAGCTCAGATTCTACTTGCACTGCACCAAGGATATAATATGGTCAGATCAACTGTTTTTATCCTTCTGTAAAGCAAAGTTGGGCAAAAATATATCAAAAGTCACAGTTTCTATATGGCTGTTAGACTGCATTTCCTTTGTTTATAACGACTGGGTTTACCCCTACACATGAAACCAAAAACCCATTCCACAAGAGCGATAGCTACTTCTACTGCATTTGTGAAGAGAGTTTCCGTGGATGACAGTTGTGCAACAGCAACTTGGTCACACACTTTACACTCTTATTTCCTCTTTACATCTCTCATATTAGCATGCTCACCCACCAGATCGCTTTGGTGTTCTTGAGGGTGCATTCTAAGGCCAAAAATGCAAGTTCCATTGGTCCAAACAGTGTGCCAGGCTGCCTTCTTGTCAGCTCTAAGCACAGTCTTATAAATTCACTACTGAATCTATTTCGTCTCAACCTCTCCACTGTATTCATGCCAGAGGTGTAGAATATTGTTGTCACCCCAATACACAAGGGAAGATCCACCACTGATCCAGGAAACTGTAAACCTATAAGTCTCACCAGCCTTATTTGTAAATCACTGGAGTGCATCATTGTGGATATTGTTAGTAAGGACATCAGCAGCAGTCTACAGACCACCGACTCAAACCAGTTTGGACTCATTAAAGATAGATTCTGCCTCCTAGACTTGGTGGATGACTTTGAACAAGTCACTGATACGTTGGAGGGTAGGCAAAGTGGTTGACACTGCTTGCCCTCTAGCCATGACCTTTGATACCATCCCGCATTAACAACAAGCTAATCAAACTAAATGAAAACCTGTATGTTACCCACTGGATAGCAAATTGACTTACTGACAGAACCCAGTCTATTAGTACAAGGGACACGCTGTCATCAAATGGTCATTACTAGTGTGATCTGTTCTGGGTCAACATCTTTTCAATATTTACTTTTCCTGTGTCAAGACAATGTCAGTAGCCTGTGGATGATTTCAAACTTGGAGCTGTCATAAACTTTCCAGCAGACTTTCATATTCTACATGAAAACCTAACATGCACCAACAGTGGCACTTGGACTACAGCTTTAAGCTAAATAGCAGGAAATGTAGTACTGTGCCTTTTGGCAAATAATGGCACTCGTATACCTACAGCACAGATGACACCCCTTTGAAAATTGACATAGTTGTTAGGGACTTTGGATACAAGGTGATCAAAGGATAGTTCATTGTCAACAAAAGTACCAATGTCTTTAGGGAATCCTTTTATCTAGCCATACTGATTATCCAGGGGTAGATCCTCTTAGATCAAAGGAACTGATTATCCTTCTCTAGTTCTTCCACATCTGAGCCCTGTCTGTATGTACTTGTCTAAGCACATGACTCGACTCAAAAGCCTGCATTGTTTCCTCACAAAATAAAATCACGAGCATGTCTTGTGATACATTGAATGCCTTTAAAGCACTCTCTCTTTGTTTCATGTGGACACTTGATGGGGACCTATGCCTTGCATACAAAGCCTTGAAGGATCCAGTCCTGTAAGACCTCCTACATATTTGCAAAACAGCACCCTAAGCAACTGTGAAGTTGAAATTTAACTTCTACCACAGCATAAACCGGACCTTAAACAAAAAAACAAAATACAGTTGCTATACTGGAAATGGAAAATAACACAAAACAGCAACTTTAGCATCCAACACTTTTAATAAGCTTTCATCAACAGACTTCATCAGAAAACAAATCACAGTCAAATACAAAGCTTAGTATTTGACTATGATTTGTTTTCTGAAGGCTGTCACACTGATTTGTACAGATGCTTGTGATAAAATTATTTTTAAAGTTGCTTGTGTTAAAAATGCACCAACAGTGCGTCTTGCTGTACAGAAAAGAGGTAGGCATGTATGTCAGACAATATCATTATAACTGATTAATTCTATATATTTTAACAAAGAATTCTGGAAGGGAAGAGGTGAATGTCTGGGGAAAACCAGGACTAAGAATCTTACGGTATTGTCCTTAGGGGTGAACTAACTGCTACCTTGGAAGAGTGGAAGTTTTTGAAATTGTTTTATAGCTTTCAGATGCTGCATTGGATCTTGGCAGGGCTCTGAGTGTGTGTTCTGCCGGAGTTGGGTGACTAGATGTGGTGTCATTCAATAACTGGCACTGAAATGATTCCTATAGATATTAATGAGAGCTATGATGGAACTCTCACAGCAGCACTTTGTTTTTTGGAACCTTACAGGAAAGATCGCTCATAGATCACAAACACACCTCATCTTGCCTTGCTGTAGTAAGCAACTTAACACGCATCATCTTGCTTTGGTGTAGTAAGTAACTTAACTAGGGAACAGTAATTCTATAGCCATTCAGGAAAACTGATTGAGATGAGTTAAATATTGTTTTTCTGCATCTGTGTAAATCTGTCCAACTGTGTTATTTTATATCTCCTGTGAATGAAACTTTGGTGTTTGTTGTAACTAGATATTCAGTGTTCTTATGTTTTCTATTTTATTATTTATTATTAAATATTTCTGTACTTTTCATTGTGGCTGGTCTTTTAGAGAATACGTTTAACATCTTAAGAGTTATTATGCTTATTTTAGTGACACTGTGGCCACTCCTAGAACCTTGCTGCATTAGTCAAACTCTACTATTTGTATTAGTATTAATTTTACCCAGTATAATTGGGTACCCTCGTAAGAGCCTTAGAGTAGCTGAATGATGGCAGCGTAATTACCTTATTGTCTCGACAGAGGCAGCACAGCTGGTAAATCTGTTCCAGCCTCCTCTACCAGGTAGGTGTGTGTGTGTGTGTGTGTGTGTGTGTGTGTGTGTGTGTGTGTGTGTGTGTGTGTGTGTGTGTGTGTGTGTGTGTGTGTGTGCGTGTGTGAGAACATCAAATTCCCACAGTGTGTGTCAGCTACACAGTGCTCCAAAGTGGTCAGTGTGGAATCTTATTTGGGGTCTGGTGAGAGAGAGGGAAACCCAGCCCCAGGACAGGAGTGTGTTCCCTGTGTGCTGTTAAGGGAGATTGTGCTTGGTGCACTGACCTGCATCTGGCAATACTATGTCTATTCTTGTTCCTAGTGGCTGTCCCTCACTGGTGTCAGTGGTGAGGATAGAGACTTCTTGATTACTGGCCCGGAGTAGGGACCATCACACTGTCTGTCATTATTATATTTGTCGTATTTCATTGTATTGCACATTTTTGCCTGTATCTTCACCAAATAACATCCATGGAAGTACTGTATTTGTTGTGTAAGGTACTTAACATAACAGCAGATCTTTGAGGAAGAGGTCTGTTAATAATAATAATTGGGTTTCCCACCCTTTTGTCCCTTCTCACAACTAGTATTTGCCTAATTAGTAGCATATTCACTGGAAGGAACCACTACAGGTCTTTTACTTGTTAGATGCTGAAATAGAAGGGTGCAATGCTTTTTTATATATTCCTTATTATTTCACATACTCTTTTTTTTCTTTACCCATGAATTGCTTATGGGGATGTGTATTTGTGTTAGGCAAACTAGGTGTCCACAAGCAGGGCAAAAATGGGCTTAATTACATATCTCATCCATTTTATCTTCCATTCTGCAGATAACTTATTGTCATAACCTCTGAATTTCTCTGCCCTTATCTGCCAGTAATGTCCTCTGCCTCAATTGTTCTTCCATTCAGACTCATCTCCTCTCATTTCAGCCTTTGCTAAATATTTGTATACCTATTTCCCCATACCATTCTCTCTATTTGAATTTAAATTTCATTTTAAATCCTTTTTATACTTTGCCCTTTTTTCCCTTGTAGTCATGGAATGCATCTGTGCTGTGGCCATCCATGTGATCCGCAGTACATAGACACACAAAAACTGCAAGCTAGCTGACATATTTATGTATAGAACTTTATTTTGTAGAATAGTACTTGGTACTTCAATTTTTTTGTTGTTGCCTTTTAGCCTGTTTTGCTTAACTGCAGACTGACTGATGCTAGCCCACTTATACCATCTTCATCACCTTGCTATAATGTAATCTACTTGGATTGGAATCGGCAGCTGAGGGGAAAGAGCCTTAGCCTTTTGTGTGTGAGGATAGTGAGAGTCAGAGCATATAAGCTGCCATGTGGTCATCATGTTGGGGTTTTTTTGAATGTGGTCCCTGACTTTGTGATTTAGGCCTGAGTCAACACTAATTGCTGGCAGGTTGTGTTGCACAAGTGCTCCTGTGCACATGCATCTCTCTTGTTAGATTTTTTTTCACTATCTTTTTATTGCTGCTTGTCTGAGGATAGCGTCTGAATCAGCGGATACTGTTTGTGATTGGAGTTAACATTTAAGATAAGAAGTGGGAGTAAATAACCAGCTGTGTGGTGCGGTTCTCCTTTGCCAATCCAGTACTGCTCAGACTGCTGCTCACACCTGGACTATCAGTGAGATACTCAAACACATTCTTCTTGCACCAGTTCTGACAACTGAAATTGCTCAAAGCACATGCCATGAGCCAGAGAGTACAAGAATCATCGACAAACAGAAGTTCTACTCACACGACTATGTAATATATGTAGATTGATAGATAATACCAAGAAAATCTCAGTAAGCAGTTTCTAAAATCTTGACTTCCAGTGTGACCAGATTTAAGCAGCATTACCTCCACAGCTGATAAACACACCAATGTAGAGCCATTAAATACTAAAGGTATACTAAGTACAGGCAAAAATGTAAAATCCTACAATGCAGTTCCAGTCAGAATTTCAGTAAGTCAGAGACCACTTGACACAAAGCCAGAATCAGATGTTTCAGGGTTATGCCTGAGATGAGTAAGTTATGGAGACCTTGAGCTGAACCTTTCCTGAAAACTATATAAACTATATGTCAGCATTCACAATAGTCGGTAGTGCAGGTAGCTGTCCTTTAAGTGCATTTGTAGAAAAGTTATATAGCTATAATCCTGAAATGCTTTGTTGTCTAGTAAAATATATCAGTATCACCTTAATTCCAAATGTCACAGAATGTTAGTTATCGAATATCACTGAAAATAAAACTAAGAAAAAATGTGTTCAGAGTAATTTTATTTCAAATGTGACATGTAATTTATTTAACAGCTGACATCTGAACTGTTCTCTGGGTGCGCATGTCAGTTTGGTCACCTAGTCAAGGGAGAATTTTTACTGCCTAGGAAAGTAATGACCATATAACCAAACATAAAGAATTATGAGGGACGCATAAAATGAATGAAATATCAGCCAAAGTTAATAAAGTTACTGGGAGTAACAATGAATGTCTTTCCATGTCACTGTTGCAGTACTTACAACAGTAGGCATCCCCTGCCAAGGGCAATCCGACATCCAGCCAGTATACCAAAGCCTTTAGGTTGCTTTGAGGTTGCATTGTCAGGTGCTAGGATTATTAACAGGTGGCTCTTTCTTCTGTTTCTGGAATATTGAATCATAAAGCCAAAACTGACACATGCAACAACACTGAAATAAAAGCTGTCAACAGGCAAGCTAAGAACAGGAGCTGAAAAAGCCGATTCCTTAGGAAGGTTCGTATCAGTTCCAGAGGGCATATAGATAAGCAATCTCCCATTGAAAGAATGCAGTCTTGAAGACCCACTATTATTCTGAATACCTCATTAATTTAGTGTCTTACTTCAAATGTATTTTTAGCAAGTGTAGCAATAAGGCAAACTGACAGGCAATAAATATATCTACATTGGTGGTGAAAAGGAAGGTTTATACCAGTCTGCATTACCTCTCCACATTTTAGTAATTTCTCAAACATCATCTTCTTTCAGCTTTTCCCGGTTAGGTGTCGCCACAGCGGAACTCCGGTCTGCTAATGATTGGCAGCAGATTTTTACGTTCCAAGTTGCCAGCCCTGATGCACAACCTTCAACGAAGGTACGCCCATTCACGCATGTCTCCACACAGAAGACGCTTTAGCTTAGAATCGAACAGGACATCTTACTGTGAGGTGACAACGCTACCGCAGCACCACCACCGCAGTTTTAGTAATTTCTCAAACAATCCATATATATTAAATATTCCATTAAAACCACGCAGCCCACACTCCCTAAATCCCTTTCCAGTATACTTTGTAAGTTGGTTACTTTCAAGATTGTAAATGCTCCGCAATTAAAACCTAAATGCCATGAGTTCTTCATCTAACTTACACAATTGACTTCACTTGTGTTAACATGTAGTTGTACTGAACTGTGTCTGGGCCCCACCTTCCCACCCAGACTGGGAATGGGACCACTTTCTCCCTTTAACCTAGTCCTAAGAAACACCAGCAGCACACTAAAGTTAGAACAACCCCATGTCTTTCTTGGCACATAATCCCCCAGTATTGTAGTATTCACCCAAGTCATGGGAGAAGCCCCAATCTTTAATCTCTCCTACCACCTCACAGGATTTGGGTATATTTTTAATCACTAACCAGGGTCTCAAATTGGAGAGGGCAGGCTCCAGCTAGTTAAAGACCTAAAGACAACTTTAGTTACTCAAAACACTTTAAGTAACAGGGACTCCACCTGGTTCCTACAAAGTATATCCTTTGCAATATACTGTGTACTTCCTCCCTTAGCCAAACATAAAAACTTCAAACTACTACTCGTTGCAATAATCCAGCATACCAAACCATCAGGCAGCATAATCAATAACTTATGTGACCCCTCTACAATGACATCTATAGTTTCATTACAAACCAAGAACTAATACTACTGAAGAAAGAATCTGCCATCCCCAATCTAAAAACAGAAAAACACTTTTTACTAATTCAAATAACCCAAATCACATCTCCTCCATTTCTACCTTTTCTCCCTACATTAACCTGTTTCATCACCTGTAACTTCAGCAGTGAGAGCCCTCCCCTGTCTACCACAATTTTCCATTCTAAAAAACAATATGTCATAGCCTTTAACCAAGAACTAGCTAGGATAAATTGAAGCCTTTAGAGTGCTGATCCAACTATGATAGCAAATTTACCAACATTAACGCTAATAAAAAAGTCTTCCCTAAAATGACCAGACATTCAAAAATGAGATGAAAGTTCTGGCCTACCCGAAAATTGAAAGCCCTTTATAAAATGTAAGATGCTGCTGGGGTACAGTAGAAAGCATTCTCCTCACTGGACAATAGAAGCAAGTTCATAGTGTAGGAAACATAACTAAGAATGTTTCCCATCTCCAATCTATTCAGTCCAACTGGATTACAAATTGGAAAAAAGTCTTGGGAAATAGTTAACTGGGTCTTAGAGTCCCGTAAAAATAGCCTGTATATAAAAATACTATCCAGTGTTCCACAGATGGTTTGATAACATCTGATTTTCCTCTTGAATTGTCTCTTCCCACTTTCCCACTCTTATCTATTACTACTTCGGAACCATAAAAAGAAAACTAGAAGAATCTCTTGATAAGATGCCAACTGATGCTCCTAAAGGGGATGATGGTCTTCTTACATGGTTTATGCAGCTCTGCACTGACCACAATGTGGCACTCCCTTCTTCATCTCTATAACCTGTGTCTCACTAATTCCATCATACTCTTCATTTGGAAGCAAGCCATCATTAACCCTGTACTAAAACTTGAACTTCAAATTGAAACAGACTTCAGATCTATTTCTTTTCTACTTGCAGTAGGAAAGATCTTTGAAAAATAAGTGCTTTGATAAATGATTTTCTACTTTATCAAAAACAATATGCTTTCTAAAGACCGACTTAAATTTTGATCATCTGGCAAAAGTCCAGTGACAACATTAGACATTATTACTGTTGACATACTGCAAACAATGAGTAAAGGCCTTCTAAACAAGGCAGTATTCATTGACTTAACTAAAGTATTTGACTCTGTTGATCATCCTTTCCTGCTAAACTCATAAACTCTTTAATCAGTGCGGGATTTAGCATCAATAAAAATGGTATAAAGGACTTTCTTTTCCACAAGAACTTTAAAATTCAAGTAGTTTCCTCAGTATGTACAACCCTGCCGTCTTAGAATCCCCTGAGGCACTGCTGTCTCCCCAGTTATGTTCTGTCATTTACACGTCATTCACAATTAAACATCAAAAATTATTTTGCTTCTTCCCAACCTTTCTTATACCTCATATTGTTACGGTGTAAAGCCTTGGAAACATTAAGATGAAAAATACTTTAAATATCACTAGCATGTACAACTACCACCTCACATTTAAAATACCCTTGTATATATACTGTTAATAACTACTTTGCAGTATAACATGCAGTTTACATCATGGCAATATATACAAATATTACTAAGAACAAAAATGTAATTTTCCTTACAAATGCTTCTTCAGGCCTTTGTCTCCTCTTAAATATTAATGTATCAGTGTGTGTATATATATATATATATATATATATATATATATATATAAAATATTTAATGTACTATGTGGGCTATATTTTTATGTAAATTATAAATATGACAGCCTAAAACAAAGAACTTTGTCCACTATACTAGCTCCATTTTTTTAGACCACAGCAATCCCATTGGTGTTTTTTCCTTTAACTGTGCTCAATTCATTGTTTTTAGCAGTCCACTGTCTCCCTTCCTTAAGTTTATTTCTCTTTATGTAATCACTTTGAGTCCTGAGCCAGTAATTTTCTAGAGCTGCACTACTGCATTCTGACTTACATTTTCTAATAGTTTTGCTGATTTGTGGAGGTTGGGGTGGCCTTGGACTTTGCATTTCAAACTCCATAGAAACCTCCTTATATTATACAGTTGTTCAGTCAAGTGTAATTTTTTTCTGTTGTCACCATTAGTCAAGTCAGTGTAATATTGGGCTAAATCTCCTACTAAAACTGTGTCCTAGAACAACAAAATCAAGACTTTCATATTTTAGCCAAGAGGCCTTTTAAGCTACATTGTTTCTTTTACTTATTTCTCTCAGCAGCTTTGTCACTGATTTTTTTTTTTTTTTTATTTTTATTTGTCTCTTTGCCAAGTTTTCAACCTGCTTCGTTTGCCATTGCTAAAGCTCAGGCTCATTGCCAATTCCCAGGTACTCCCTCGTACTCTACATTTAATAGCACCACCTACATATTCCTCAAACCAGTGCCATCAGTTCCTTCCAGAAGAAAATCAATAGAATTGCTCCCAGTACTAACACCCACTGTTCTTTACCACCCAAGACTCCCTGTCAAACTGTCTTAATTCTTGCCCCCTGCAACTATCAAATCAAATGTCTGCAACCAACCCAGTACCCTCCTAACATTTTCTAATCCTAATTTACAGCAAAGATAAAACCCAAATTAAATGAGATACTCCTAACTCAGATTATTTTACTGTTCCTCCTTAATCTAGTAGCTTTCATCACTAATTATCCATGCTACCTCCTTCAAATGCTTAGGACTTCACCAATCCTCACAAAGAATGTCAGCATCTACCCAGCCCGCCTTTCTCCATAACACCCTATCTCTACAAACCATGTCTGATTTATATGTCTATAAATAGCTCAAATACAGGTATCCAAATTTGCTGTCCAATACCAAGCCAAGACCAAAATATAACTGGCCACACTCTATCTGTAAAATATCAATTCAGAAAATTAGCGGAGATATTCACCCCAACCCTGGTACCAGTGTTCATAAAACCACCACTTCCAACCCCAAAATAAAACAGTCACCTAATACATCTCAGCAAAAACAGAACCCAAACTCGCCTTGCTAAATATGAACCCAATATGTGCAGTAAAATCCATGACATACATGCCTGCCTTGCCACATACACTCCTGATGTAGTCATAAATCCTGAAACCTGGTTAAAAAAAGAAATAAAGGATAATGAAGTCACCCCCCCCACACACACACACACACACACACACACACACACACACACAGAATACTCAGGTATGACAGACCAAACAGGCGTGCAGATGGTGTTGCAATCATATATAAAAATTTCCTAACCATTATCTTAGTTCAACAGGAAATACCCACATTTATCAATGCTGAAATTCTAATAACACTCATAAAAATAAACTGTAGGAAAGCTATAGGTTTAACAGCAATTCATATACCACCAGGAAATAACATTGATACTGCTGAAAGCACCGTATATTGTATATCTCAGCAAATTAACCATGAAATATAATACTTGGAGACTTAAATATGGACTGGCAACTCATAAATTCCACTTCCCCCACTGAATCCATAAGCTTGTCCAACTTCAGACAATTAATAACCACAAGTAATAGAATCAATAAAACTTCCGGGAGACACTCAACATTAGACTTGGTTCTTATAAACCAACCAAACTGACAAAAATAGGCTGCCTCTCAGATAGCATAAGTAACCACATACCAACATATGCTATTAGAACTCACCATAACCTAGATAAGCATATTATCTGTAATCACATACAAAATACAACCAATTTCAGCAAATATATTTTCAATGAAACACTAAAACAGTACAACTGGAATGTACTTAGAACAATGCCACTAGATAGTGTTGTAGAACACTTCAATAACATATTCTTACAGACCTTAAGTCTAGCACCAGTACCCAATAAAAGAATAAACTCCAATGTCGCACCATGGCTTACAAAAGAAACAGCAAAATAAAATGATAAAAAGGGATAAAGCCTGGAAAAATTGGTATAAAAATAGAACTCAGAATGCCTTCTAGCACTTTAGACATCTTAGAAATCGTGCAAAACTTTGTCAAACAGGATGAGGAAAGGTACTATACCAATCTACAAGACAAACATAAAAACAACCCAAAACTTTTTTGGTTATCAGTAAGTAAATTACTCCATTCTGGCAAGACCACTACTCCTCCTTCAAAAACAGACAGTATGACGGACTTTATTCCCACACAGTTTAATTCCTACTTTATACAATCAGTATTATCTCTCTTAGACACTAATACATCTGTCCCCCTCTCTCTACTTGTGTCCTGTCAAAACCACCCACAGCTCTTCAGTTTTAGTCCAATACCTACCTCACTCATAAGGAAGTTGATCCATAAACTAAAAACTACTTCCATAGCTGTAGACCAACTACCATCAGACTACCTAAAAATGGCAACAGAAGTCATAGCCTTCCCTGTGTCCTTACTAGTTAATAGGTCCATAGCAGGAAAAATATGTCCCATCACTGTGCAAAAAATCGTACATCATACCACTGCACAAAAGAGGCACATCTGCAGAGCTTAATAACTACAGATCGATAGCAGTTTTTCTCCCTTCTCCAGAATGTTAGAGAAATGCATCCATATGCAGCTGATGCAATACCTAACCTCAAAAAACCTGCTTGCAGAAACACAACGTGACTTTAGGCTCCAGCACAGCACCACTGCTGCTCTACTACATTTTACCAGTATAATAAATCGACATAAAAACAGTGGTCTGCATGTGTCCACCATGTTCTTAGACTTGTCAAAGGCATTTGATACTGTCTTTCACCAGCAAGTGCTCTTTCACCTCTCCTCAGTAGGACTTTCACAGTACTCCTTGTTGTGGTTCCTTAGTTATCTGTCTGGAAGGCAAAAAGCTGTTAAATAGCAACAAACCTACTCATACTTTCAAGCAGTTACTACAGGTGTCCGTCAGAGCTATATCCTGGGTCCTCTGCTTTTTAATATATTTATTAATGACCTCCACACCTCTGCTTACCATGCTAGTTTAGTTCAGCATGCAGATGACTCAACATTAATATGTGCAGTCTCAACAATAGGTACGCTCCAAGACATTACCCAAAAGTCTTTCTCCTCTCTAGAGACCTGGCTCAAAGAGTCAAACCTCCTACTCTATCCCAAGAAAACTAAATTAATGCTTTTTGCTTCAAAACATTGCCAAAATCAAAAGCAATTTTTACCGTAAAGTCGGCAGATAATACTGTCATTGGAACTGCAACTCACAGTAAACTTCTAGGCATTATAATAGATGAGAATTTCAGATATGACCAGTATATACTACACACCATTAAATCGTCTCGCCAGAAACTAGGCTTCCTTTATAGGATCAATGGATTCCTTACATATATTGCAGGAAAAGCTAGCCACCACTTTCTTATTGCCAACTCTCTTATTCACCACTGCAATCCTAACAAACTTAATTGATTCTCAAAGAAAGAAATTTTTCTTCCTGATACAATAAAATAACTAAATTTGCAACTAATTTCCCTCATAGCTTAAAGCAATTAAACTGACTTGAGCTACACAGCTACTTAACATATTTACATCTAACTACAGCACACATACTCATTCATCATCCAGAAAAATGTCCTGTACTACATAACTTATTACTCTAGTAGCAAATTCTTATTACTTAAACTCAAGTCAAATAATGTTGCATGAGAGTTGCTCTGCTCCCAGTATGTTGCCAAATTCTGGAATATTATCCCCACACAAATAAAACTTTCAGACAAACTCCGTAGTTTTAAAACACTGCTTAAACAACATCTTAACAAATCCTGGTTCTGCACATGCTCATCTCAAGGTTGAGACTTTGTGTTCACCGTAGGATACTCTCCTTACTGAATGTACTCAACCTCTCACTGAAAGGACAAAACAATTTTTATACATAACTGCTGCCTGTACAATCCAGTAAGTTGCATGTTGGCTTTCTCGTTAGTAACTTCCACCACTGTAAAATCTTAGAGTGTATAAATGTAACTACCGTTTGTGTATAAATGTAAATAGAAATGCAACTACTCTGTGTTTAACCCAAACGTAGTATAATGCAATGTAAGCAAATGGAGCTTTATGTCCCCAGACCTCTGCTGAATTGGGATTTATCCAGTCTGATTTTCCCAGTAAACAAAACCAAACAAGCAAATAAGTAAATCATTTCCTAAAGCGGGATTTAAATTTTATAGTTCTCCCACCAGTTTAACACAGTCAAAAAAATTCAGGCCTGTTTACAACCAGCTTTTGCAGAACCACATTTAACATATCTAAGTTAATTCTAATATGATTGATGCTGTACAGCTTTCCCACATATTCATGAACTTCACATTGTTGTTGGTCTTATTAGTCATTTTGAAATCCCAACACCATCTCTGATTCAGGTCAATTGTACTCCTGATTCTCCCACTCAGCTGTTGGGCTTTTTTTCTGTCACTAAAGCATTTTCATTTGGAACAATGGAAAGTGTCTCACCGACAAAAGCCTCTTTGGGCTTTGGTGTTGTCAGAAGATTAAGAAGCAGAGTTCCATTCAACCTGCTTGGCATGCTATTTGCTAGACTTTACTTCTTCCTTAGCATGATCTGCATCCAAAAATGTTTTGACCTTCCAGGAAAAGAATATTTTGAAGACAGATACAGCAACTTAAATCTCACACCTGCATCTCAATATTCACCCATTGCCAGGTAGAGTTCTTTCGTTTCTGCTAGTGTACACAAGTTATCATTTTCCCCAAATGCTCTGGTGTCCACAATGTTTAGTATGTTTCCCTTCTTCCACAGCTTTGTCATAAAGAGCTCATGAATATATGATTTCATCTTTATTAATATAGGTCTTGGCTGCTTTCTTTTGGCCAGATTTGAAGCATACTCATTATATGCTTTCTCAGTCAACAAATCCTGTTTTGGACTAGTTCACTTTCTTGTTTGTACTTTTGCAAAAGTAATCCAGTCCATTCATTCCAGTTTCTTTTGTATAGCAGCAAATTTCTGGATCTGATGTCAATTTACATTCATTCCTCAAAAATTGGGTTCGGATCCCATCCTCGGATCTGACTTAGCTGCTTTTTACAGATCATGGATACTAGAAACTCTCAAGCTCCTCCTTTACCCGTAATGCTCTAGTCCTCTACCATACCTCAGATCTCGTTTGCCACCTTCACGTATGGACATGGTTGCTGATAGCTCTCAAACTATGATGTGGTATTGGGAGTGATGTAGCTTTCTCTGTTTTTCCAGTTATATTGTATTTTCCTCCGTTATCATTTATACACTTATGGATTTATACCTCGTTCGCCATAGTTGGTAGATTTTCATGTCCTTTTGGTAATTCTTTCTTTTCACTTTCTTCCTTTTACTATTTCTTTAAAAAAAAAACTTTCTGTTTTTTATTATTGCTATTGCTAATTCTTTTTCTTGCTTAATAGCTGAAAAACCTTTGGGTTTTAAAAACTGTATGGATTGTGGGCATAAGATGCCATTATCTGATGCACATGATTTGTGTGTATTGCGTAGGTCCAGCTTATTTAAGACTTGTGCAATATTTATAAGGCCTTAATGGATCAAAAAAAAAAAATAAGCTGATCTTGAAAGGTTTATTACCTTCTACTTCTTCTGAGACTTTATCTGGAACTCAAGCCTCCAAAACATCTGATAAGAAGGAGACCAGAAAGCGTTCATTGGAACCTTCTGATTCATCCATTGCTAGCTCGGACCCGACATTTAAATGTTCTCTTAGTGTCAAAGTGATTGGATCAGCGTTCCGTGGATTTGAAGACTAAATCCTTGGACCTGACATCTTCTGACAAGAGATCAGTGTCATCGGATCGGACACACTCAGATCTGAAACAACTCCCTCAGACTTGGTATGGTACTCTCTGGAACTTGTTCATTCTGACTGCATTCTCCTTTATTAGAGAGATACCATCATTCTAGGTTCCCTTCAGTGGCCTCCTCTTGTTCTTCCAAGTGCCTGACAGACTCAGATGTGGATAGAATGATGAAGTTTCTCTAGGCACAGATTCAGATAGAAGTTCTCCCATCTCCTGCCCTTCAGGTCTGGAGACATTTACCAGTGCTACTCCCCATCTTAGATCCTTCTCCGATCCAACCCTTGGCCTCAGAGCCCTTGGACCTGAGTCTTCCGGGACCACCTGTATTGGGTCAGAAGATTTTTGTATCTTCAACTCCTATACATTTTCTGAGTACACTGGCTCCAAGTTTGTCAGAGCTGGATAAATCTGAGGTGTTAGTTGACTCTGAAGTTGTCGGAGCCATCTCTGCCCTTCAGAGTCTCTGCATTTGACAGTTTGACTCTGATCTCTGCCTTGAGTGGGCTGTCTTCATGTCAGACAGAGCTGACGATCCAGAAGCATGCCTTCTTGGCTCTGTCATCCCTTTTCTCCCTAGAGCAGTCTGTATTTGAGAGTGTTCTCTTCTTCCAGGAGATGGACAATTCCACTTCTCTCGGATCTTCCTTCTGGATCCCATATGTCTTTGTCTTGAGCCTTGACACTATTCCACAGGGACAGACAACCTAGTCTCTCCAGGCTGTCCAGTAGGGTATACTTGTATCTTCTGATATTTCTCCAGAACAACCGACTAAAAAAGTCCCTAAGAAGAGAAGGTGCAAGAGGAGGCACTTAGACTCCCCTCAAGAGTCAGTCACAGAAGATACCAATTTTGATGAGGGGAAGGATCCCCAAGATCACAAACTGATATCTCCTTTGGAGATATCCTGGAGCTCTTCAAGTAAAGGTGTGGTTGGTCTACTGATAACCCCTCTCAAGAGGAATCTGTTTTCCTGGAAGCCTGCGAGTCTGGCCCATCTACCTCCTGGGTGACCCCGGCCGCTGATAAGCTCATTAATTTGACCTCTAGGTGGGTGTGGAAGGAATCTGATGCTGTTGAGCTGATCCCCAAGAGACCAGACAGGATCCTGGCTCCACCAAAAGGAAGAGAGATTTGGAGCAAGGAAGTGCCAGTAGACACCTTGGTCATAGCGTCAACCACAAAGAAGGAACTTGCAGAACAAAGTTCATCTATCCACCCCCAACAGGGAGCCCAGGGCATAGGACAGATTTAAGAAACATGTATATTCTTCAGCGACCTTTGCACTCAGGTCATTGAATTATTTGGCACACTTTACCAGACTTCGGAGGGACTTGATTAAAGAATTTCCAAATCAATCTCTGGGTCCATTACTTCTGAGGCACAAAGTTCCATTGCCTCACAGCTGGCTACCCTACAGTCCATCTCACATTTATCCATGAGGCTCATTTTACATGCAGATGAAGGTACCTCAAGGACGATGGGTTCAGGTGTTTCCATTAGGAGACATGCCTGGATGCTTCTGTGTGATTTTGCAGAACCCTTCAAGCCCTCCTTCGTCAGTACTTCCTTTGACGAATGTTCTTTGCTTGGTTCTAAAGTGAAAGAGACAAGACGGTACAGTCTTGTCTGTTGAAAAATATAGTTCAGAAAGTCCCAAGGTCCTTTTCATGATCCACATGGCAATAGTTCCCCCCAGGGTCAAAAGGGGAAACTCTAATGGAAGGTGCTGCCCATGTGGCAGAGGAGGCCCGCAGAACCAGGGATCCAGAGATGCCTTCTGTGACTGGCCCTACAAGCACTCCAGATTGTCCATCTCTGGAGGCAGTTGGGGATTGTCTGTCTCTGCACCAGAGAGCTTGGCTATGCATTACAAAAAATACATGGGTGCAAGGATTATTTCCAGAGGTTGTATAATACCCATTTACCTACCCCCTTTTTAACAGTAAACAAAATACCCAGTGCTCCACCCAGTCAAAGGAAAGCAACAGCTCTAGAGAGAAAAAAAGCTGCTAGGAAAAGAGTTATCCAAGGGTCCCCGCAGACCAGGAAGAGTCAGTAACCTACTCAGGATTCTTTTTAGTGCTAAAGAAAACAGGGGATGCGGGGTATGGGAGACCAATTTTGGCTCTCAACAATCTGAACAAATCAGTTCAGTATACAGATTTCCAGATGGTCATGGTTCAGTCCATTTTGCCCTTCCAAAGACAACTGGATGTCACAAGTGATAATTCAGTAAAGGTGTTTAAAAGAATATTTCTTCAGGATGCATTATCACATAATAATGAACAAGACAGTCCAGAAGATAACTGTGCTTCCAGTTGGGAGCCAGTCATCATCAGTTCAGAGCCCTGCCATTTGGCATCACCACAGCCCCCAGGGTGTTCACCAAACACATGGCAATAGTAGCAGTTCACTTGAGACCGCAGGAATTCTAGGTGCTTCTGTACTGGCTCATAACTGCTCTGACCAGGCATCTTCTGATAACGGCATAAGAGTATGTACTCCAGCTTTGCTCTCATTTAGGAATTGCCATCAATCACAAAAAATTTCCTCTAGAACCATCTCAGACATTAAGGTCATAGGAGTTTTCACTATGGTATCAGTAACAGCATCCTTATCCATAGCAAGGGTGCAAACTATTCGATTTCAAGTCAAAAAGATAATTCAAAATTGTTCTCCATCAGTTTGATTGATTCTACAAGCCTTAGGGACAATGTCCGCTGTGATAGTTGTGGTTCCATTAGCAAGATACTATATGAGAATTCAACACACAAGAGAAAGGTCACAGCACGGATGAATGGGCCATTATGCCAAAAAATATAATAGTAATCCACAGCAACATATAATGGACCAAACAGTGGTCAAGGAAACCAAACCAAGCAAGTAAAAATCCGGAACATTTAGTAATTGATAAATAAGTTAATTGTTTTATTGCTTTGTTCTGAATGGTTGTTTAACTGATGATAGTATATGTTTGTTCTGTATAGATGTGGTGATATGGTCTGAAGAAGTGGTGTTCAACACCACAAAAGCACTAACCTTTTAATAAACTGGATTTTTACTTGCTTGGTTTGGTTTCCTTGACCATTGTTTGGTCCCATTATATGCTGCTGTGGATTACTGTATGAGAATTCTTCAGTGGACCTAGCAACTCAGTGCCATGCTACACCAACCTATGTCCACCCAGATCAGAATAACTCAAGCATGCAGAAAGTACCTCTTGTGGTGGTTTCACTCAGATCAGATATTACAAGGGCATCCCTTCATTCTTCATCAGCCCAAGTGCATAGTAACCACGGATGCATCTCAAATCAGGTTTGGGGCACTTCTTGGAAAAGACCGTCCAAGGCACATGGTCCCCCAAAGAGGCCAACCTGCATATCAGTGTCCTAGAAATGAGAGCAGTACTCCTAGAGTTGCAGGCCTTTCAAGACTGACTCCCTTCTGGGATTATTGCTTTACAGACTGACAATATGTCAGTGGTATGGTACATCAACAAACAAGGAGGAACAAAGTCCTTACCCCTTGTGACGAGAAGCTCTCAGAGTGTGGTAATGGGCAATCTCATCCAATCAATTTCAGATAGCAGTGCACATTTGGAAAAATCCAATGTGATAGCCGACAAGTTGAGCAGGTCCATTTTACTGCCTCACAAGTAGTCTCTCAACATGAAAGTTGCGGAAAAGGTATTCCTCCTTTGGGGTCAATCTTGATGCAAACTGTTTGCATCTCCCCTCAACAAGTGCAGGAGGTTTTTTGCCCTGACCCCCCCCCCCCACCGAGGGTGTCAGTAAGAGATTCACTCCTCTAGGATTGGTCTCCCTGGTCTCCTGTATGCTTACCTTCCAACCCCCCAATCCCTCTAATCCCTAAGTTTTGCCAGAAAGCATCGATTGAATAACAAAGTCATCCTCATTGCCTCTTATTGGCTTTATCAGATTTGGTTCCTCTTCCTTTGGACTCATCTATTTCACCCTCCATGGATTTTGGATCCAATTCCACACCTCCTGTCTCACACAACAGACATGATTCACCCAAACATTTTAGGGCTAAAGTTAACCCCATGGTTTCTCCACTTCCATTGATAGCTGGACAACCCAGGCTGTCCTCCACTGTCCATCACATTTTTTTATCTTCCCATAAAAGCTTCCACTAGGAAGATTTACGGAAATGGAAAAGATATGATCTGATGTCAGTTTTCATTCTGTCTTCAACCTATGGAGTTTGGATCCAAGCCCTGGGATCAGACTCTGCAATTACAATTGCTCGTGGTAACCAAAAAACTCTCGAGCTTCTCCCTTACCCATAATGCATCCTTCCTAAGTACCCCAGATCTTATTTGCTGCTGTTCGCTTTAGACATGATGACCAGTTGCTCTCAAGCAGATAAGTGAAATTAAAACAGTTTTCCTTGATTTCTTACTAAATAGTGCTATGAAGTTCTCCATTTCTCTTTAGCCTTTATCCCTTACTTAGTGACTACTTTATTTTCAATTTTCTCTCACTTTTACTCCTTCCTCTTCTTTCCATACAAAAGTACCTTTGAATACTATTGTTAGTATTCCCCTTTTACACTTTATGGAATCTTTGTATCTTTTCTTACCTTTGTTGGTATTCCCCTTTTTTCTTTCCTTTAGCTCAAACTTCTATTCTTTACGTTTTTTCTGTCTTGCTGCTTGTTTTCTGTAGTGGTAGAATAGCAGAAAAAGAAAAAGCTGGCTTCAAAAAGTGTGAGAAATGTGGCAGTAAAATACCTCTCAACTGTACAGATTTTCACAGAATGCCCAGATTTTTGTCTCATATTTTTTTTCTGTTTCTCATAAAGTTGTGGTTTTCTGGCAGTTCATCGGTACATCTTTGAAGTCTGAAATCAGAAAATGACCTACATTTGAGTTTCAGACTTCATACCCTTTAGAAAATCTGTGCTAATGGTAAACCTCAACTTTCTATGTTTGTAAGAGGAATGTTTAAAAAGTGTCCCTATTTTGGGGGCTTTGTCCCCCTGTTATTTATGGCTTTGCCCAGATTTCTTGCTCTAAGAGGAGAAGTATGAAAATGCCATATTCGGACTCCCATACACTTTGTGTTTATTGTTTAGGACCCCTCTATCTCCAGGAGGGTTGTTCGATGTGTCACGTGTTTAACCATAGAGCTCAGGTTGAATGTAAAGACAAATTAATTCTTAAAAGTTTACTGCTTTCAGCTTTCAGTGAGACACTATCTGGAGCTTCTTCGATACATAAACAAAAAAAGGGCAAGTCAGAATGGTCAAGCCCTTCCTCTTTTTCTTCAAAGACTTCTGAAAAAGTGAAGAAGAGGTCTATCTCAGTTCTGACTTCTCTGTTGGATCTGGCAATTAAGATACCCAGAATTTTGGATCCAAGTACTACTTCGGACACTAAGATCACGATTTGATACCAGATAGATCCATCTGCTTCTTCAGATCCTACTTTGTATAAGTCAAAGGGTTTCTCAGATCGGATGCTCACTGATCAGACAACAAAATCAGCGAATTTGACTGCAAATCTAGCTGATTTACCCAGGACACAGTATTTGCCATCATTGGACCCAGTTTCACTCAGGGCTCTTTCTCCCTTTCTGGAGAGGCCAAAATCACCCTCTGTTCAGTCATTCTTGTAGGAGTTTGACAGAAGAAGCCATGGAAAGATTGGTGAGAAGAATTCTCTGGGCACAGAGTATGTCAACAATTCCTCGGCTCCTACACCCTTTGGTCAGGATCTCCAAATATATACTTACCCCTCATTTATATCCCCCTCTGACTTCCTTCAAAGTTTGAGTTCATGGATCCGAGCCACCCAGCTGCATCTGCTTCAGATCTGAAGATACCCCTGTCCTTGTACAGCTGCATCTGCTTCGGATCTGAAGATACCCCTGTCCTTGTATCCGATGTTTGCACTGAGTTTTTCTGCTCAGTCGGAGCCAGGGACCTCTTGAAGCTGTAGCTGTCTTGTCAGCTCTGAGGTGTTGGAATCAACTCTAAAGTTTTTGGAGCCATCATTGCACCTCAGGGCTTCACTTGAATTAGCTCGGCTCTGGCTTCTACCTTGGAAGGATTATCCTTTGAGCAGGGAGGGAGGCTTGCTCTGTTGGATCTGGATACATTACCTCTCAGGGGAGATCAGCCATTTGAGGTTTTGAAGGGAACCACGTCTGCTTCAACAGCTCAGATGGTTCCTTCCCCATGGATCTTTAGCCCTCAACCTTGTCTTCTTTGCATACAGAGTCTCAACCTTTTTCTTCACAGGGACAGTGAGCATCAAAACCCCAGGCTTCCCAGCAAGGTGTTCCCACTTCTCATACCTCCCCACAGCATCCCACGGAGGAGTTCCCTAAGAAGAAACTGTGCAAGAGGAAGCACTTGGATTCCCTGGAGGAATCAGTCACTGAAGACGCAGATTTCAGTGAGGGTGAAGGTTCCTCAAAGTCACCTTTTGACAGCGCCTGCTTTGGAGACATCCTAGAAATTCTAAAACAGAGGTGACTGGAAGACCAACAGTCCTTCGTCTGAGGAATTCATGTACCTGGAGGCTTTTGGTACTCGCCTATCTGCCTCCTGGGTAACTTTGCCTGCTGATAAGCTCTTTGAATTGCTCTCTCAGCAGGCATGGAAGGTGCCGATACCATTGAGCCAATCCCTTTGTGACTGGACAAAATTACTGTTTCTGAAGACGAGCAATTTTGGACTAAAGGTGTGCCTGTGGATGCCATGGTCATGGCTGCAGCCATGAAAAAGGAACTGAGGAAAGCTCCTTTATCTATCCCCCAACAAGGAGTCTCAGGTGATGGATAGGTTTAGGATGCATGTCTGTGCTTCAGCAACCTTCTCCTTATGATCCCTGAACTACCTGGCTCATTTCACTAGGTTACAAAGGGATCTGATCAAAGAGCTTTCTCAGTTGGCTATCCTCTAGTCTATTTCTAAGTCTTCCATGAGACTCATTTCTCATGCAGCCGAAGGAATGAGTAGAGGAGCGGATTCAGGCATTTCCATCAGGAAGCACACCTGGACGTGTATGCATGACTTTGCAGAGTCTTCCTATTCTTTGTTCATCAACGCTGCTTTTAACAGTACATCCTTATTTGGCCCTAAGGTAAAAGACACACTGTCCAGGTGTGAGAAAGCTGGTAAGACCGTATCTGCCATGGGCATATGTGTTTCCACTCCTCAGAGATTCTTCTCCAGAAATCAGCAAAGCAGTGGAGAAATGTGGTTCAGAAAACTCCAAGGATCTTTTCAAGACATATGTGGAAATAGTTTCCCAGGGGCAGAAGGGGGAAATCCAACAGTAGATGCCACCCTCATGTCAAAGGAGGCCAGCATAACCAAGGATCCTGAGAAACTTCATTTGGCAGACCTTTCCAGTACTCCTGAACGGATGCCCAATTGCCCTACTCTGGAGGCAGTCAGAGGCTGACTGTCTCTGTACTGGAGAGCCTGGCTAGAAATAACATCAGATACCTGGGTGCAGAGGATCATTTCCAGAGGATATATTATACCAGACCAGATAGAATTCAGAACTTACTCAAGATTCATTTTTGTGCCAAAGAAAATAGGGGACTGGAGGCCGATCTTGGATCTCGGCAACTTGAATAAATCTGTTCGCAGCAAGTTCCAGATGGTCATAGTTTAGTCCATTTTTCCACTTTTGGAAAATGATAACTGGATGCGCTCGATAGACCTTCAGGATGTGTATTATCACATAAAGATGAACAAGCAACCCAGGAGGTTTTTAAGCTTCCAGCTAGGAGACAGTCATTATCAGTTCAAAGTTCTACCCTTTGGTCTCGCCACAGCCCCCAGGGTGTTTACCAAGTGCAAGGCAGTTGTAGCATCTCACTTAAGACTGCATGGATTCCAGGTATTTCCATATCTAGATGACTGGCTCATTTCCGCCTCAACCATTCATCAATTATTGAAGGCAAGTAGGTAACCTAATTACCCCAGCTTGAACAACAGTGGCTGATACTTTCTCAGCTGGTCTCTCTCGCCCTGCTGCTCTATCCCACTCCATTCGCCCTGCGGGCTCACTCCGCTCCCCTACCCTACCCCCAATTCCCACCTACCCCCAGTGCTCCTACATTTATTCCCCTCATAAATCCCCTCCCTGTCACCACCAGCCAATCCTTGCTCACCTTTTCTCCACCCCTTCCTCCAACCTTCCTGACTCTCATAACCACCCCCCCACCTAAGTCCCATTACCCTCCTCTCTATTACATCTGACAGACTCCATCTACCATGCTCTCTCCGCCTCCTGAAATCCTTATTTCCACATCTATCCTCATCCTTCTTCTACTACCTCTTTACCATGCCACCTCACCTCTTCCTCCCCACCCCCCACACAACACACTTCCACAACATCTCTGCCTGTTTAGTTCCCTCCCACCCTGTCCTCGTATTAAAAGTAAGACTCTTCCCAATCACTACTAAATACTACAAACCTAAACCTGTTCTGTACCAGGCACTTCTATCTAAGTTCAAACCAAAAATATTTATTCATTTTCTCTGTCACCTTTGCTTAGTCGGCAACATTCACCCTAATCCAGGACCAGACTTCTCTCCAACAAGCCTCCCTAGCACCTACAACAAGTCCACCAGTAAATACCTCAAATTCCTCACCATCAATGCCCAAAGCTTAAAAAACAAACTTAACCCTCTTTCATGCCTGGCTCAATCACAACTCTCCTGACATTGTAGCCATCTCTGAAACCTGGCTAAAACCTCATATAAGTGACTTCGAATTCCTTCCTCCTGGATATCAGTCTCTTCAATCTGACCACCTAAATAGAGAGGTGGTGGTATAGCATTAATCTACTCCAACCAGTTGTCCTTTACTCCTTACCCTACTCCCATTCCTTCTTTCAGTAATGCTGAACTTGTAACTGACCTACTAAAAATAAATCCCCATAAAAGCATCTATTCCAGAGGATTGTAGCCCCCCAAACATCTCCAACGCCCAGGTGAGAACTGCCCTCACTAAGGCAAAAAACACAGCATCCATGGGACCGGATGGTGTCCCCGGCTGTGTGCTTCATGAACTCAACGAGGAATTAAACCCACAGTTAGGACAGCTGTTTAATCTTAGCCTCACCTCAGGATACGTACCCAAGGAGTGGCGCACGGCGACTGTGGTCCCACTTCATAAGGGCGGTGCCTCCACAGACCCTGGAAATTACCACCCCATTAGCTTGACAAGCCTTATCTGCAAAGCCATGGAGAGGATCATAATGGAACTCATAAATAAAGACATAGGGAACTTGCAGACTTTGGATCCAACCCAGTTTGGCTTTGTCAAAGGCAGATCCTGCCTCTTAAACTTGGTTGACTTTTTCGAGACAGTCACCAAGGCCATTGATGAGGAAAGGCAGTCCATACAGCCTACCTCGACCTGGCAAAGGCCTTCGACACAATACCCCACTCAGGTATCATCGAAAAACTCATCAGCTTGAATGTAAACCCATACATCACAAGATGGGTTGCAAACTGGCTAAGTGACAGAACCCACAGGGTCAGAGTTGCTGGAGCCATGTCAGACTCAAAGCCTGTCACAAGTGGTGTCCCACAGGGCTCAGTCCTGGGTCCACTCTTGTTCGGATCTACTTTTCTGAAGTACAAGCAAACACAGGAGGGTTATGGCTGACAAAGTTTGCAGATGACTGCAAACTGGGCCATAGTCAACACATCTGACACAGATATCCTCCAGAAGGGCCTCACAGAAGCGGATAACTGGTGCCAGAGCCATGGCCTGAAGTTAAACGCCAAAAAATGCATAGTCATACCCTTTGGGAAAAACAAGGTTACCCCTAGCTACCATATAGGTGGCAATCCACTGAGCACAGAAAAAGCCATCAGGGATCTGGGGACCCAAGTTGACAGTAGCCTTTCGTTTGACACTCATGTTGCTAAAGTAGTTAGGAAAACCTTCTATATCGCCCACCTGATCATGAAGGGATTCACATCTAGATCAAGGGAGGTCATCGTCCCCTGTACTCATCACTCATTAGACCTATGATTGAGTACAATGCCCGTTCGAATGTATCTGACCAGACACCTGCTGCAGCTTGAAAGGCCCCAAAAGTTCCTCACCAAAAGGATAAAGGGTCTCAAAAATATGTCTTATGCTGCCTGACTGAAAGAACTCCAGCTCTATTCAGTCTCATACCGCTTGCTCAGAGGTGACCTGTGCCTGACATATAAGGCCATGTCAAACCCAGATTTGATGAATATGCTTCACCTCAAAAATCTAGATCCCTCAGAACCACAAGGAGACTTAAACCTTGACACGGTTATAAATAGAACGTGCTGGAGGGACAGATTCATCACCCAGAGACTCCCTATGCTGTGGAACAAAATCCCGGTACATGTGAGGCAGAGCACCTCGCTGGCCTTGTTCAAGAGGAATCTTGACCAATGGATGGGAGATCGCAGATATACCCCAGGGATTACTTCAGTGTCACTGCTTGACAGAGGCACAGAAAAATGATAGGCATAGTTTTTATTCAAACTAAAGGGGTGGCGAAAGCCACATAACTATGGGCTAGGCTTATAAAAGCCCTTGGGCAGATAGCCTAGTATGAACCTATGAACCTATGCTTCATTTCCCTCTATATTCCTCCAAATAACACCAATGCCCTGGAAGACCTCCTCTCCTGGGCCTCCTCTAATATTAAGCTAGAAACCTACATATTGGGAGATGTAAATATAGGCTGGAACATAATCAATAACCCTAATCCCACCATGTCAAGCAACCTATTTAACTACACTCAACTTACTAACTCCATTACTAGGCCTAACAAGACTAACCCCCCAGGCTCCATACTAGACTGGATCCTAGTTTCTCATCCTAATAAAGTCATAAAATCAGGTGTCATTCCTAACCCATTAGGAGACCACCTCTCTGCCTTCACCCATCAAGCTTACCCATACTTGCCCACACTCCCACCAGTTCATTCATACTCGTAACCTCTCTAACTTTAATCCTACTACTTTTTCTGATTCACTTAAGCAAACTGGAACCCGCTAAAAACTCTTCGATTAGATGCTGCCATTGACTTTTTCAACACAACATTCTTAAATGTCCTCAACTCCCTAGCGCCAATAAGAACAAAAAGAGTAAAAATGAATACCACCCCATTTCTTACCAAAGACACCAAAAAGATTTTGCTACAAAGAGAGAAAACCTGGAAAACATATCTTCAATATAAACAGCCAGAAATCTTATTTAAATATAAACATCTGAGAAACCTAGCTAAAAAACAAGCTATTAAAGACCAAAAGTCTTACTACATCAAAGTACAAGTAAATCATGCATCCATACTTGACCCAGTGCTTTTCAGTATCTTTATTAACGACTTTCATAAAGCCATACCTAATACCAAAATTGTGCAATATGCTGACTATTCTACTTTGATCTGCTGCACCTCTAACCTAACAGATCTCCAATTACTGACACAAACAGCCTTCTCAACCACTGAAAACCGGATGGTCCAAAATCACCTCTCTCTAAATGCCAACAAAACAAAAATCCTTCTATTCTCTCCTTCAAAATCCTCCCCTGTTGATAAAAATTCACTACAAATTACCAGCCATAACAACTCCATTATAGAGTTTGTTCCCTCTGCCAAACTTCTTGGTGTCACCATTGATGAACACCTAAAATTTAATACTGACGTCCAGCTAAACATTAAGAAAACCCACATAAAACTTGGCCTACTTTATAGAAACAACTACTTCCTCTCTCCTGCTACCAGACTAACTCTCACCTCAACCTATCTCCTTCCCTCTCTACTGTATGGCGCTCCTCTGCTTACTAATTTATCCTCCTCACTCTCCTCCAAACGAAGTATGTTACAGTAAAATCTCCTGATTTGCTACCAAAGCCAAATCCTCCTCTCATCACTGTACCTCCCTTCACTCATTAAATTGGCTTGAACTCCCCAACCAACTTGACTTTCTCCAACTCACCACAGCCCACAGACTACTGTTCGAACCTACTACGTGCCCTGCACTATCCCATATTATTCAACCTTAGAATAGAACTATAGAACCCTTAGATCTTCCCACCAAAACCTAATCACCATCCAAAAACCCAAGCGCCCAGCTCGTCAGCTTCTACTATCCTTCTCCTTAGCTAAAAAAAATGGAATACTCTACCCTCCACATTGAGGACCTGTGACAACCTTGAAAACTTTAAAACTCTACTTCATTCCTACCATTATTTAAACAGGAAATGCAACTGTGCTCTTCACCCCACCTTACTTCTCAAGCTCTCCTCCGCTTATACTCCTGGCTAACCTCTCACCTAGCTAATTCTCTCACAAATGTAGATTGTATATTTAACTAAACTAAACTGTAAAATCTAGCCACTATGCTATATGCCTATCTTTCTCACCTAAACAAAATTGTAATTGTTTTCTTTGCTGAATGCTACCTGTTATTTGTAATGCAAAGTTTCTTTATAATTATTCATGTAACTAAACTATGTATTGGAGCTTTTCTCCCTGGGCCTCCAATGAAAATGGGCTCCACGAGCCCAGTGGACCTTCCCGGTCATCAAACTGGAATAAATAAATAAGAGTCTATGCTCTCCAAATACGTTCACATCTAGGGATATCCATAAACTATGAGAAATCCTATTTTGAGCCCACTCAAAGTTTAAATTTTATATGTCAGTGGTATGGTACATCAACAAACAAGGGAGAACCAGTTCCTACCCCTTGTGTCAAGAAGCTCTCAGAGTGTGGCAGTGGGCAATCTTATCCAGATGCTTTCTCATAGTGACACATATTCCATGGAAGTTCAGTGTGATAACAGAAAAATTGAGCAGGTGCCTTCTTCTACCCCACAAATGGTCCCTCATTCAAAAAGTGATGGAAAGGATATTTCATCAGTGAGGTCAGCCTTGCTGCAGTCTTTTCTCCTGTGCCCTAAACAACAAGTGCAGCAGCTACTTCAGGCGGATTCAGCTAGAACAATGGCAATATCTGTCTTCCAGTCTAGAGCATCTGTGGATGACATTTGTGCAGCAACAACTTGGGCTGCACCTCATACCTTTCTTACTCATTACAATTTGGATGTTGTCTCCAGAGGTAGAGCATCATTAATTTCAGTAGTGCTGCTATGGTAGCTGGGAACTCTATCCCATAGGTTGAGGACAGAATGAAAATTGACAACACCAGATAAAAAAGCTATGTACTCAGCATAACATTCCATCTCTGTTGTCTGTTTTCATTCTTCCTCAGCTTCCCACCCACCAACCCCCACCTTTGAACTCTTAGAAGAGCGAGTGTTCTTAGGTTGGAACTTCCCTTGTACTGAGCTCCAGATATAGTCTGTGTGGACCTTTGTGTTTTTTTCCTTACTTATTTTAGCAAAGAAGATCTCAGGTACTTAGGAAGGGTGCATTATGGGTAAGGGAGAAGCACAAGAGTTTTTGGTTACCTCGAGCTATTGTAACAGCCGAGATGGATCTGAGGGATTGGATCCAAACCCTATAGGTTGAGGAAGAATGAAAATGGACAAAACGGATGGAAAGTTATGGTGAGCATATAACTTTTTTTTTTTTTTGGCACAACAGAAAGACATTAACCCTTTCTGAGCACCAATACATAAAGTTCTTCGGTTTTTGGCTACAATTTGTAATGAAGGGGCTAGCTCCTCAACTATTAAAGTACAACTAGCTGCTATTTCCAATTTTCATATAGGAGTTAACAATTCCACCAGAGTTTCTTCAAAACTTTGTAAGGGGTACCTTTCTTCTGAGACCCTGTTTTAAAGATCCAACTCCGCCATGGGATTTGAATTTAGTTATTGACTCTGTGTCCATTTGAACCATCAGCAAATTGTGAACTAAAATTTTTAACCTGGAAAACTATCTTTGGTATCTTTAACCTCTGCTTGAAGAGTCTCTGAACTTTAAGCCTCATCTTCTAAGCTTCCTTATTTAGTTTTCCATAGAGATAGGGCAGCATTACAAACCAACCCATCCTTTCTTCCTAAGGTTGTGTCAGAATCCAAAAGTAGTCAGTTTATTAATCTTCCAGTTTTCTTTCCAAATTTCACAAAGGAGAATCCATGTTACATTTGTTGGATATTCATAGACAGTTGCATTTCTATTTGCGTAGAACAAAGAATTTCAGAAAAACGGATCAATTATTTGTTTCTTTTGCCGAATCAGAATTGGGCAAGCCAGTTACAAAAGTACCCTTAGCCAAATGGTTAACTGATTGTATTTCCTTTGTTTATAACAAATTGGGTTTGTCTTTACCAAAAACCTATAAGAGCCCATTCATCCAGTTCCATGGGAATTTCATCAGCATTTTTATCCGGGTCTTCCATAGATGATATCTGTGTGGTTGCAACTTGGGCTAATCCTCATGCCTTTATTACTTATTACAAACTGGATATGGTCTTGAGGGGAAGAGCATGTTTTAGTACTAGATGAGACAGATGTCTCAGGGCAGTTTGTTTGTGAAACCTGATATAGAAGGAGCACTCACCCATGTCATCTTGCCTTGCTCTAGTAAGTGAACTAGAGTACAGTAATTCTTTAGATCAGTCAAGAAAATATAGTGAAATTAGTTAAGCATTGTTTTCTGTATTTGTGTGAACCTTTCCATCTACGTTATTTTTAATATTTCCAGTGACTGAAACTCTGGTGTTTATTGTAAATAGATATTTAGTATTTTCTTGTTCTTCGTATTATTAAATATATTTAACCTTTTCATTGTGTCTGGTCTTTTAGAGAATATTTTAACCTTTGAGAGAGTACATATATTTATTTGGTGACACCATGGCCACTCCTGAAAGCCTTGGTCAAACACTACCATTTGTAGTAGTATTAATTTTACTTAGTGTAATTGTTTACCCTTGTAAGAGGCTTAGTGTAGCTGGCTTTCCAGTGTTCTGGTGGCCGTATCTACCTTATAGTCTGGGCAGAGGGGACATAACTGTTAAGTCTGTGCTAGCCTTTCCCAGGTGTGTGTCTGTGTCTGTGTGTGAGCTACTTGGAGTTAGGGATACACAGCACTGGTTTCACAGAGAGGGTGGTGGAGGACTTGGCTTGGAATACTCAGCTGAGGACTCAGCTGTGTCAGTGGGAGTCTTATTTGGGGCCTGGAGAGAGAGGGATACTCAGCCCAAGGACTGTGTGTTCCCTGTGTGCTCTTAAGGTAAAATGTGCTTGGTGCAGAGAGCTGCATCTGGAAATAATTTGTGCATCCACTTTTATTCCAAGGGAACGTCCCTTACCTGTGTCACTGGTAAGGATTGAGGCTCATTGATTACTGGTCCAGAGCAGGGACATCACAAGGGGCCAGATTATGGGAAGATTGTGAAAAATACCACGTAGCGCCTGTTGATATTCATAGAACTGTAATTGTGCTGTCCTCAGAATACCAGAACTACAAATGCAGTATTGTGGAATTTGTATCAAATTCAAGGTTGCTGTATCTCACAATATTCCCTCTACTCTAAGGTACAGCAGTCTTGTAGTAAGGATATGTAAGTTGAAGTTTGTGGGAGGTAGTCCCCTCATTTGGGAAGGATGTACCTCTGCAAAAATTGCTTCAGTGAATTAACAGTGAACTTTGCAATTCATTTTTTTATTGTCATTTATTTTTTCAAATGTATGAAACCTTCAGTTGCAGGTCTAACACATGATGGGAAGCTGTGGTGATGTACACTGGTAGGCCTTTGTATGATTACCATGTAATACATTATGTTAGCATCTTCCCTGCACGAAACTTATTATGTAACCTTAGTTAGCTGTATTAGGTATTGTCAGTGAGGTACCTGCAAGAGGTATTTTCTGTGTTAAAGTTACAAAGTAGCACTAGTCCAGCTGTATAAAGTAGGCAAATCAAGGTATAATAAGGTCCTGTATCCTAAACATGCAGTGTCGTATGTACATAAGATAGGCATCTTCTTTGTGGTCATCATTTAACCACCTCAGTGGTATTTTGGGTTACCTGCCAAGGTAACCCAGTACTTGCTAAATTTCAAAAATCCTTTCGCTCTCCGTCTTTCTGTGATAGTTGATTGGTTAAGCATATCTTGAGAGGGAAGCCTTTAGCTGTCATAGGAAGTGAATACGGGCTTTTTCACTTCCACAAAGGAAGAGAGGAATGTAGCTGAAGCCAGAGTCATCTAGCATGAGTAAATTGACAGCTAATCACAATACCGTATAAAAAACAAATCCAACAACAACATAATGAAAGAGGTTGAAACCCACCACAGCTATGCACAATCTGCGGGTGGAGAATGGTTGCTGCCAGTGAGGCAGTGAGAAATTCAAACATCTTACTGTTACAGGTAAGTAGGATTTGCACAACTGTACAATGGTCACCATTCCCACTGCCTCAGTGGCATTTTGGGTAGATTCCCAAAGCTTACCCTACCTGGGAGGTGGAACGATAAGGATCCACATACCACTGGAGGATGATCCTAGCAAAGTGGGCTGTGGACTAGTATGTAGTGCTTTGTTGAAGGTATGATCGGAGGACCAGGTTGCTGCCTGTAAAATGTTGTAGAGTCCACTTCTTTCCAGTATGCTATCAAAGAGGATAATGCTCTAGTTGAGTGAGCCTTAACCTTGCCTGGAAGAGATTTACCATGGTGGAAGTAACAGAAAACAGTAGCAGAGGACAACCTTCATGCAAAACCTTACTTAGAGATGGTTCGACCATTCTTAAACCCCATATAGAATACAAACAGCTGTTTAGCACTCCAAAATGACTTTTTTCTGTCACGGTGGTACCTAAGCTGCCTGTGCACATCCAAGATATGTACAATCATTTCTCTCGTTTTTTTTTTTGGATAAGGATAGAACACTGAGAGATTGATGGGCTGATTCAAGGTAAATTGAGAAATAGCTTTAGGCATGAATGATAGATTGGTGCTTAATATAACCCTGTCCTTTTGAAAAATCTGATAGAATTGACCCACCAAGAGATTCATTCATTCATGTCCCATGATAGTAACAGATGTGACCCCCTTCAGGTATATCCTTGATTTACAGTCTTCTTTCTGTGCCAGCCACAGTCATTAATGCACTATCTGGCATCCTGATAACTGGAAACTGATATGAATATTTGTGAAAACTGTTGTATAGACCTTTTATAGTAGCTTTGTTGATGTTTCAGCAGGAGTAGTAGACAGTAAGAATCAAAACAGCTTGTTTGTGTGAATAGGGGTTTTTCTACCTAAGTTTGCGTTATGTCAGTTTGTTGTGTAATGTTATGTTCTTGAGCTCATAGAGGATTATGATTGTTCTCCAGTCATAATCTCAACATATGTGTTGCAGAAATGAGTGTCATGAAATCTGGTAAATCATGACATCTATTTTGAGAAACCTTAATTGGTTATGATTGAAGAAAAAAGGATCACATTGTTTTCATGCTCTGATTCCCACTTGGCTTCAAGCCTCTCTCCCACCAGACATTTGGCCCAGTTCCTCCCAGAATTAGTGCCCCTCAGCTTACTTGTTCTCCTGAAGACAAGGGTTGCTCCATCTGGGAATGGTGCCGTCACCCACTCCGGGATCAAGGTTTTAGTTTAAGGACCTAGCATCTGATATTCGGTGGGCCACTGTGATGTATGCACATTGCACACATCTCAGTGCATGCTTAATCAAGGGCCCTGTCCCCCCCTTGTAGACTGCACATGTGCATGATCACCTGTATCCACTAAGATTTCCTCCATGTAAGTGTGTGCCAGTGCACAACCCCTTACCCCAAAGTGAGGGAAGCTGCCTTAGCCACACCTTTCCTCTTTTCCATGCATCATCTTCAGGTCTCCAAGCCACTAATCAAACTCTGGTAAAATAGGTCATAGTTAGGGCTTTATCTGCAGTGGAGCTGGGAAACCATCTCCTAATGCGTTGTAGTACATGGAGTTTTAGCTTCTGTGGTTTGCTATCATTTACACCGAGAGAGTGAGAGAGAGAAAGTGTTAAGAGGAAGTGTTCACGATTGAAAGATGCAAGACACTTAACATTGCTAGACAAAGGACAGAAGCAACATGTCCTTTTGACCTGCCAACAATTTTAAAAGCAGTTAGATACTTCATTCTGCCTCACTTTGTCTGTTTGGCAGCATGAAGTGCATCGCAGCTTTACTTGTTAAATGTTTCCTTTGCTGTTCCGCAGTGCCTGTTGCGTGTATTGCAGAGCAAGAATAAACATAGCAGCACTGAAAGATACATAACAGAAAATGTTATACACTTTCCTGATGTCAGAAAAATGCATATCAAGTTTACATTTTTGCACAGTCTTTTGAAATCTGACTTAAAAAGTAATCCCTTCCCTTATTTCAAAAGATCAAGCAGGTTTCATGCCCAATAGACATACATGGGATGACACTTTAACCATGGAGACCATGATTAACATTACCAAGAAAGACAAAAATCCAAGATATGCCATGATTCTGGATGCATGCAAAGCATTTGATAGGGTTAACTGAGAATTTCTAGTCACCGTTCTATTACATTATGATATACCCTTACATTTTATTAATTGTGTCTTTCGGCTTTTCCCGGTTGGGGGTCGCCACAGCGGAACTCCAGTCCGCTAATGATTGGCAGTAGAGTTTTATGTGCTGGCTTGCCGGGCCTAATGCACAACCTTCAACGAAGGAACGCCCGTTCACGCATGTCACCACACAGAAGACGCTCTGAGAATCGAACGGACAACGTCTAACTGTGAGGCGACAATGCTACCGCAGCACCACCACCACCGTCTTAAATTTTATATAGTAGTGCCTATACACGCCTATATATCAACAAGAAATTTTCACAGCCAATAAAAATCTCTAATACAACCTGACAGGGATTCCCCCTCTCTCTCCTTCTTTTTAACCTCTACTTAGAACCGTTCTTTCTACTCTTACTACAGAAAACAACACCACTCAATACCCAAAATATTACGTACCAAAATAAGTCTGGACGCCTTTGCTGATGACTTGAACCTATATTTTGAACACCCCATATCAGACACTAAGAAGTTAATCACAACCCTGAATACCTTTATATATATTTCGGACTATAAGGTTAATCAAGACAAATCTTGTCTTTTCCCGATTAACCCCTTAGCTCACAGAGAATTTTTTTCTAGACTCTCCATTTCACATAGTATACTCCTTCAAATATCTAGGGATTAGTTATGACCATGCCACACCTTCTGTACTACACTCCAACTTAATGAAAATATGATCAACTATATCTCAAGATATGGCCAGATGGCAACAGTTGAAACTATCTATGCTTTCTAAAACCTCTATTATTAAAATAAATATCCTCCCAAAGATTCTTGATCTCTTCCATGCATCTCTTTCCTTCATCTGAAGAAGGAAAGGTACTAGCTTTTCCGAAAGCGGTAAATAAATAAGTGTGATTTTATCTGCTGCCCCGGTTTTTTGCTTGCTTTTTTGTTTTAAAAGTTTTGGAGTCTCTTTCCTTCATTCCCAATCTATTCTTCTCGAAAATACACAAAGCATTTGCGAAATTCATATGGCACCCAAAATCAATCAGAGTGTCCTACCTAAGACTTACACTTCCAAAAGATAAAGGAGGTCTTGGTATGCCAGACCTACAAATTTATTACAGAATTTTACATGCTAATAGACTAACTAGAATTGCTAATCACAAGCCAAACGATCAAATGAGGTCCCCCCTCTGGGTTAATATGTGGTTTAACCACGTCTTAAACAATAACTTTAACCCCAAAGCTCTTCCCTTTATAGACCCAATTGTTCTTAAGAAATTAAAATTGCACCATATCCTAAAGGATAAAATAAAATCCTTTCATGAACTAGTTAAAGCCATTAAATTGGAAAAAAAGTGCTCCTCTTATTACAGCCTATTCATCTAAACCCTAATCTCATGCTGAATAGAAATGTTATTAATTTGTCCAACTACCCTCAAATCAAAGAATATACCTTATGGGATATCCATAAATGTAGGAATTCATCCCTTACAAAACTATGATACCCTAAACTTATCTAAAAAATATATTATAATTCTGCGCCATTTAAGGGAACTTATTGCCTCTCTGCCTTATACTCTCATTATAAATGAAGTATATCTCAACCAGGTCTCTAAATTAATGGACATTTTAACCATTACCAAGAGCATGTTATCCCTAGCCTGTAAGTATATTAATTCAATACTTCACCAAGATAGTGTTATTTGCAGACTAGTGGAACTAGCAAGGATCAAATTTATCAGAACAGAAATTATCTGGCATTAAATCTATTTTTCTTTCTCCCCATTCAAGAAACTTACATACACCCAATTCATAATCAACAATCTATACTCCACGCCAGTCCGCTTAAACAAATGTAACCCGAATATTTCAACTGCATGCCCCTGTTGCTCCTACCCTCAAGGTGACATTCTATATATGTTATGGTTTTGTAGATATTCCCACTCAATTTGGTCCTCTCGTAAGGTGAAATTAGATAAAATGGGATACCACAAATCAACCCTCTCATGGGAGATGGCACTTTTACATATCTCAAATAATAATACTTAGAAATTTAAATTTCACATCTAATAACTCTCTGTTTACTAGTCAAATTCTACATTACCAAAAACTGGTTAGATCTTACTAAGATGTCATGGAGTGGTTTCAGGAACATGGAGTTCAAATACATTACTTCACAAAAATTATTAATAACAAGTCCTAAGAAACGCACCTATTTTCAGAAGTTCTGGAATACACTATTTGAACTTTTGTCTGATAATTAAAAATCTCTTGTGCCAAGAATGGCTAAAACTAAGAACCATTCAGATCTGTGTTTCTGTAACTTTCCCTTCCCCTCTCTCACTTCACCCTTTTGATGTGTGGCTCAGAATCATGTTTATCTTCTTTTATTTAAATTTCTGAATTGTAATCATAGGCAGTGTTTTATAGCTTAATTGAAGTTTCTGCTTGATTATTTAAATATACTTCAGTTATTTTAGTCCAGGGGTTTATCCCAAAGCAGCACTTTGTATATAATGTAGATAAGAATTGTCTTTGTATGTTATCCTCTTTATGAACAGTCATGTTAATCTGCATCTCTCTTTTGTTTTGCTCTTTTTGGTTGATGTATATACAATGGTGTTCAATAAAAGTTCAATTTGAAAAAAAAAAAAGAAATCTGGCACATGTGTATGTCGTTGTATATCACATGGATGTCATTAAGATCAAGGAATAATGGGTTCATGAGAACTGAAAGGACATTTGTTACTTTTAAGAAATCCCTTTAACTTTAATGGACACATTTCTATTTTCCTACTTTGAGACGACACATTTCTTAAGCTGTTACTAGTGTACTTTGCAGATATTTAGGTAATAGATCTTCACACTTGTGCTATAGCTATATGCTGAAAGGCTGCTTTTAGTAATATGCACATAAAGAGCTCCATCATTTCTGCTAAGCAAAGTTATCTCTGCCATGCTTCATATTTTATGACTGCAATGCACATGGCCTTGATTTATTATTTAGTAGGTTCATAGGAGATTACTATATGGCCCATAGGGGCAAGAGGATGGCATAGGTTTGTGTCTAAGCCTTAAGTATTTTACAGATTGCCTCTGGGACATAGGTACTTCGCTAGGTTTGAATTTGCAGTTCCCTGTCCATTGATCCAAGTTGCATTAGAAGATGGCCAAGAAAAGGCTCTGCTTAACGTGAATAGGAAGCCTATTCCAAAGAAGGGGCAATCTCCGAGACACACATCTGACTCTTTAGCATGTTTTGTTTTGAGTTGCTGACAAAGTTTACATCCCTAGGTCAGGTGACCCTCGTGCTGCTTGTCTTGCAGATGTGTAGCACCTCTATCAAGGATGGATTTGTGAGTGCCTTGTAGGTCAGGCATGGGTCTTCTCATAGTAATTGGTAGCGACAGAGTAAAGGGGTAGAGCGGTAGAGCTTTTAGCCTGTCTGCATATATGACATGTTATGTACACTGTATATTTTCTTTTTGAGAAACCTCTGAGGTCACTCCAGCTGTTGTAAGTGCATAGTCAAGTACACGCCAAATGGCACATTGTACTCTATTGTTAGTCTAATTAGAGAGGAGTACAGTGGGACTAAAACTTCCTTGGATTTGGATGCCATACCTTTACTTATAAATTGTTCAACCTAGAAGGGCTTCGTAACCACCGTGACACATGGCATTCAAAGTTCAAGCTACTGTCTGTGTACCTAGATCTCTCACCTGTGAGTCTACTCTTAGGGGTCTGCTGTTAATGTTGTAATTTGGAAGAGTATTTGACTTCCCAAAGGGTATGATGCATTTTTTGTATTTATTTTTAGGCCATGGCTCTGGTACCAATCATTTGTCTGACATAGTACCACCTGAAGGATATCTACATCGATGTTCATCATGTTTCACTGTTGCAGTCATTACAATTGGGTTATCCTGCTGGCAGGGTAGCCGCAGTCGGCCTGAATTCCAAAGTCTAGCTGTCGCCTCCTCCCTGACGGCAGTGTGCTAGGGGTATAAAAGATGCAGCTGACACCATTTTCTTCGGTCTTTTTTGCCACAAGGTGCCCGAAGCAAAAGCAGTTCGCAAGTGCCGGTCGGCCGACTGCTGACATTTTCGTGTTCGGATCCCAAGTCTTCATTAAAAGCTAAATACCCCGTTGGGGAAACTTTTTCTTGCTCCAGTCCGATGTCAGAAAAAGCTAATAATTTTATTTCTTGTGGGAAGCAAATACCTCATAAGGACTTCCATTCTTACTGTATTCCTTGCCTAGGCCCTGATCACGACGTTGCTAATTGTCGGTTTTGTGCTAGATTTAACCAATGCACTATTAAGCGTCGGTACGATTTTGCATTTCACTATTTTGGCAGAAGATTTAATTACAAGAATATACAAAAATGAAAACTCCGCTTTATCTCAAAAGGAATGTTGTTAAGGGTCAGATGATTAGGGTTTCAAGAATGACATCAGACCAAAACGACTTTATTAGAGAGGTTGATTTCGTTCATGGTATGTTCAAGGAAAGAAAATATCCTGAAAAGATGATACAGAATATTAAAAAAGAAATAATAAAGAATCGAGATACAAAATATAGCCCACTACTGAGGAATGAGGGTATTGCCAATATTACACTAAACACCATAGGTACACCCGAGAGGAAGAACAATGAGGGAGACACGAATATGATTGGCTATATAGGAAACGGTAGTTTGGCATCTGAAGTGGAAATTCCATGATTGATTTTAACATATTATTCTGATATAGGATGGATGAATAAATGTATTAGTGGAATTTGGAACATGTTCAGTAGAATGCCTACTAGAGTCCAAATTTTCCAGCAACCTCTCAAATATTGTTATAGGAGAAACATGAATCTTAAAAATATATTGGAGAAAAAGAGGGGTGAGATAAATGAAGGGGCACAAACTAAGGTAGGTACACAAGTGTGGTAGATGCGCACAATGCTCTTTTATAGCAGGCGAAAAGGAATTAAATATTCCAAGTATTGGATTTAAATTGAATAGTTATATATATTCCAGTTGTTACACAAAAGAAGTGGTTTATTTAGCTTTATTGTAAGACATGCTGGGCCTATTATGTGGGGAAAACTGAAAGGAATCTGAGAACTCGAATTTATGAACATGTAAGGGACATAAACAAAAAGAACGAAAATAATGCACTTTATAGACATATACACTAAGACGTAAGAATATGAATATCAAGTTTTGGGTATTGGAAGAGGTGAAACAGAGAGAGAGGGGTGGTGATTGGGAGACGTTTTTGGAATATCGTGAAATGATATGGCAGATTAGATTAGATTCAAGTTCCCATTTGGGCATGAATGATCATATTTTTATAAAACCAGCCCTGAAGTTGTTGTCATTGAATCCCAAGAGAAAGTAACAACCAACATTTGATATATTTATGATTATTATAAATTTCCCTTTGAACTAAATACACATAGTTTTTCAGTCATTTTTTATCATTACTGACACTACTATATCTTATCAATCTGTCCTATTTATTAGACAGGAATATACATAATTCTGTCATTGCATATATACATATACATACACATTCTTTTATATATGTTATTGTTTATACATGTTACATCTGTTATAAAGATAACATATATATTTTTTAATATTTACGTACTTTTGTATGTTGACATATTTTATTATTATTATTGTGCATTTATTATTTTTTAGGGGATTCATACATATTGTGTACCAATTTTAATTAATATATATTGTATATACCAGCTAGTCTATTAGGCATATACATGGCAGCATTCCTTATTATTTTATAATTTTACAATTCTACAATATGATATATTTTATAATTTTATAATTCTACAATATGATGTTTAGCAATGGGATACCAACCTTCGTGGAATAAAATAATTTTTTCTTTACATAATATTAACTTAGTAATACATATATATGTTCTTTAATAGGGAACAGTGTAACTTGATTATATTTTATTGTATTTAACTTTAATATAATTGTATTCATCACCATGACAACTAATTGAATGATATGGAGGGATATTTAAACAGTGGACTGTTTAACAGTAATTGATTCTGATGAAGTCTCAATGCACTAGATGAAAGCGCGCTAAATCTAGTTATGTTTTTTATGAATTAAAGTGTTTTGTGTTCGTGGTTTGCTCAGTGCTCGTTTTTTTTTTTTTTTTTTAGAGCAGTATTTGGTGTATTTCTGTGGAGGACAGCCTTTATTGTACCATACAGCAGAGTTTTCATTTTCATTTTTGTGTATTCGTGGATGTTCATCGTGCATACAGCTGCAGTCATAACAGATGGGTTCTCCTGCCATCAGGCGGGTCCTCGGTCGGCCGAATTCCAAAGTCTAGGTCCGGCGTCGGTTGTCGTCGCTTCTTCCCTGACGTCAGTGCGACAGGGGTATAAAAGAACCAGCCGACGCCATTTTCTTCAGTCTTTCTTGCCACGCGGTGCCCGAAGCAGAAGCGGTTCGCAAGTGCCGGTCGGCCAGCTCCTGAGATTATGAAAATTTGGAAACCGAAGTCTTCTTAAAAGCTAAGTACCCCGTTGGGGAAACTTTTCTTGCCTCAGACCGATGTCAGACAAAGTTAATAATTGTATTTCTTGTGAGAAGCAAATACCGCATAAGGATTTCCATTCCCTCTGTATTCCTTGCTTAGGCCCAGACCACGATGTCTCGGTCTGTCGCTTTTGTGCTACATTCAACAAACGCACTATTAAGCGTCGGGTGGAGTTCGCCCAGCATTTTTTTGGGAAAGCATTTAACTATACTATGCCGTCGGATACTCCGACTCCGGTTTTGTCTAAAAAACGCAAAGACAAGGACCGACACTCGAGGTCCGCGGCCTCTACCGACACCACGCCAAAGCCGACTCCACGTGGTCCGGTTCTCAGCGAGGCGCCTACGCAGTCCCTGATTACCGCCGACACATCTTTGGCGGTGTCTCCTGTACCCGAGGTCACAGGCTCCTCGGCCCCCACCCCGACTACAGATACCGACGCCACTCTTGGCGTTGAAACACAGAATGTGGACAGGTCCACCTCCACTCAAGGTGTCTTCAGACCTTCCTCTTCTTTCTCCATCAAGGCTTTCACCAAGTCTAAAGCATCCATGCACTCTGAGACCAGCTACACAGGGCCCATCTCCAGGCCCCATGCCTAAGAAACAGATGCTTAAAATGGCTGAGGATTTAATTACTCTAATCAGAGGTTCTCAGCCACCTCCGGACAAAAGGCCCAGAGTGGAGGAAGATTCCCCCTCCTCTGATCAGGGCTCCATTATTTCAGAACACTCTGATGATCAGGAACAGTATTACTCCCCTTTTGAAGACTCTGATGCAGAGGAGTCTATTCCTTCTGTATCCCTCCCTGAGGATTACTCATTTGGGGAAACTTTGCATACCTTAAGGGAATACTTCCACTGGGAAGGCCAGGATTATTCAGATTCCAAGAAAAGGCTCAGGGAATTTCTTTTGTTACCCCAGCACAGGCCTCTGGCTATACCTCCTGTCTTGGACATCCTAGATGATGTTTACTCGGAGGCCTGCCTTAACCCGGACTCTCTACCTCCAGCTCCAGTTAAGCCTGACCGGTACTACAGGGTTCCTGATTCACACCATTTTCTATACAAAAGCCATGCTGCTGACCTAGAAACCATCTCACAAGGGCCCAAGGGAGTTAAGGCCTCCATTGCCAAAAATCCATTGCCTTCCGAGAGATTCCAGATCCTTAGAAAGGTGGGGAAAAAAGGTATACACCTCGGCTACCTTATCCATGAGGGCCTTAAACTGTCAGTTTCATATGCTAAAATACCAACAGTTTCAGTTAACACAATTGAAAAGTAAAATGTCACAACCTGAACAACCAGACTTGAAGGAGTTGCAGGATTTGATGCATATTGTAGAACAAGTGGGTAAACATACCTTACAATGTGGTTTTGATGCTCTAGAGGCCTCATGTAGAGCTGCTGTTACAGGCTCAGTCATACGTAGGCATGCCTGGCTCAAGGAACAAGCCTTGCCTGATCATGTCAAAGCTAAATTACTAGACGCCTCTCTTCAAAAGGATGTACTATTTGGGGCTAATGCTGAGGAAGTATTACGGAAAATGGAGGAAAAGGCTAAATCAATGCAAACTGTGAAAGAATTTCTGCAGGTTCAACCCCCACGTTTTAGTAGAAATTGGCCTTCCAAAAACTGGTCCTTTTCTGTCACAGACAGACCCCAAAGAGGCAGATACAGGCGCCCTAGGAGCAGAGGACAATCACAAGGATCGTATAGAGGCAGACAATGGCAAGCTCCTACACAAAGAGGTAGTGAGGACAACTCGCAATCTTTCAGAAAGCAAACTCAATGACTTTCCCCTTTGCATGCCAACCAGGTCTCAAATGGCAGCTGCCTTAGGAGGAAAGCTGGCACTATTTTCAAAAAATTGGCATGTTGTCACAAAGGACAAATGGATCCTGGACATTATAAACAGAGGCTACAAATTCCATTTTCATACCCTTCCAAAAATGAGAGGCATGCCAAACCTGCCATACAATCAAAGGGCAGAGGCACAAAGGCAAATTTCAGATCTCATAAACATGAAAGCTATTCAAGAGGTACCTACACATGAACAAGGTCAAGGTTTTTATTCCAGGCTATTTCTGGTGCCAAGGAAGGGAAAAGATTGGAGACCTATTTTGGATCTTTCCATCCTAAACACATTCCTACTCGTACCAAAATTCAAGATGCTCACTCTACAGCAACTTCTTCCCATGCTGGGCAAGGAGTCTTGGCTGGTAACATTGGACCTCAAGGAGGCATACCTGCATGTCCCAATCAGACAAAATTGCAGAAGATACCACAGATTTCTTGCAGGTTCAACCCATTATCAATTCTCTGCATTGCCCTTTGGCTTATCTACTGCCCAGAGTATTCACGAAATGCCTGGCATCAGTAATTGCCTACTGCAGACTTCAAGGGATACAAATATACCCTTATTTGGACGACTGCCTGATCCAAGCAGACAGCAAGCACATTCTTCTGAAACATCTGGCTTATGTAATAATGTTATTAAACTCTCTGGGATACACAGCCAACAAAGAGAAATCAAGGCTAATACCCTCTCGGAAGATAATTTTCCTGGGTGCCAATTTGGACACAAACACCCAGATGGCCTACCTCATGCCAGAGAAGCAGGGGCAACTAATTCAATACTTCAGAACACTGGCAAATTGCACCAGGCTGACTGCAAGGAAAATCCTGCAGGCTCTGGGATTCATGGCATCTTGCATCTTACTAATCCCATGTGCAAAGCTGCATATGAGAAAACAACAATGGTACCTAAAAAACCTATGGTCTCAACACAGCCACAGTTTGGAAACAATAATACCACTAATTCCATGTCTGCAAAAGGAATTTCTGTGGTGGGCTCAAGCATGTCAAACAAACACAGGTCTTCCATTCAGCAAGCCTCAAGCAAATCAAGTCATCACAACAGACGCCTCGGACTACGCCTGGGGGGGCGCACATGACAGACCGGTGCATTCAGGGCAATGGTCCCAAAAAGAAAAGCACCTTCACATCAATCAAAAAGAAATGCTAGCAGTAATAAATGCTATTATAGCTTTCAGGGACCTTCTACAACCAGGTCAACTATTGATAAGAACGGACAACACCACAGTTATGTGGTACATAAACAAGCAGGGAGGAACACATTCTTACCCCCTATGCAGACTGGCCATGTCACTTTGGAACATGTCCATGGACTTACAAATGGAACTACAAGCACAGTACTTGCCAGGCAAGGAAAACACGCTGGCAGACAATCTAAGCAGGAATATGACAGATCCACACGAATGGAAGTTGCATCCAAAAGTTTTTACAGAAATAATCCAAGAATGGGGAAGGCCAGACATAGATCTCTTTGCCTCCCACAAAAATCATCAATTGACAAAATTCTGCTCAAGGATCTTCCATCCAAAGGCCTGGAGAGTGGATGCTCTCTCTTTCAGTTTGACATCAATGACAGTTTATGCCTTCCCGCCTCTTCCTCTGCTGCCCAAAGTCCTATTGAAGACCAGAGCAGACAGACCAAAGATGATCCTCATTGCTCCGGACTGGCCAAGGCAACACTGGTACCTCTGAGGAGCCTGACGCATTCCCCACCATGGACCCTGCCTCTAATGCCTCTTCTTCAGACTCAGCACAGCTTCAAAACTCTTCACAGTCAGCTAAAAACACTCAATCTAGCCGCATGGAAGATTCCTTAGCATCACAGCAGGCCCTACTCTCCAAGGAGGTGCAGGATGTCATTTTGGAGGCCAGAAGGCCATCAACTAGAAAGGCTTACTCCGCAAAATGGAAACGTTTTTGCGTCTGGAATGAGAAAAAGGGCCAGGACCCTGGAAAACTGAATTTACCTCAAATACTACAATATTTGGCAGAACTGCTAAGCAGTGGACTTTCGTTCTCCTCCATCAAAATCCATGCCTCAGCCATTTCTGCAGAATACAACACTGATCCACCTTTATTCTCTCACCCTCTCTTAAGACAGTTCCTCAGAGGGGCTAAGAATTTTAGACCTCCAAGGAAACAACCAATGCCTGCTTGGGATCTTAATTTCATTCTGGAAAAACTGACCTTGCCTCCTTTTGAGCCAGCTGCCTCATCAGATTTGCAATATTTGTCCTGGAAAACAGCTTTCCTTCTGGCTATCACTTCAGCTCGTAGAGTTTCAGAACTACAGGCTCTCATGGCTGTCCAGCCTTTTATCATCTTCCATCAGGACAGAGTTTCCTTACGAACCAACCCATCCTTTATGCCTAAAGTGGTATCCAGGGTAGCTTTAAATCAGGCCATACATTTACCTACTTTTTATCCTAATCCTCAAAACAAGGGGGAGAGATTACTACATTCCTTGGACATCCACAGACAACTGCGTTATTATTTGGACAGAACAAAGCCTTTCAGAAAAGCAGAACAGCTCTTTGTGGCCTATGCGGTAGGGGTTCAAGGAAAGCCAATTTCCAAACAGACAATCTCAAAATGGATAGCACACTGCATACGCTTTTGCTATTCTTTTCATGGCAAAACTGTGCCTACAGGCATTAGAACCCATTCCACCAGGGCCACAGCCACCTCTGCAGCCTTCCTCAGAGGAGTACCTATCAAGGATATTTTGGAAGCAGCCACTTGGAGTTCTGTGTATACCTTCTCCAAGCACCACAACCTACCATTATACTCCAAATCTAGAGCAGGCTTTGCCACTGCAGTCTTGCAGGGCATTTTGGCTCCTCCTAGTTCCACCTAGTGCCTACCACCCCTTTCTTAGCTTTGGGATTCTACCCATCTGTTATGACTGCAGCTGTATGCACGATGAACATAGTACAGTTTTGTACCTACCATAAATGTAGATGTTCGAGTGCTAATACAGCTGCAGTCCAGGTTTCCCTCCCTCCTTCCCCTCTAGGGGTTTTCTTTTATGGTGTATTTGCTTGCAACTACTGTTTTTTGATTATATTGCATTGCATTATTACATAATTTTATGTATTGCCTTCCTTCTGGGGCATGGCCGGCCTTAGACATCTGGGGCAAGTAAACTGGGAAGGGGCAACATGGCGTGGCATGGCGCGGCTGGTTCTTTTATACCCCTGTCGCACTGACGTCAGGGAAGAAGCGACGACAACCGACGCCGGACCTAGACTTTGGAATTCGGCCGACCGAGGACCCGCCTAACTGCAGAAGAACCCATCTGTTATGACTGCAGCTGTATTAGCACTCGAACATCTACATTTATGGTAGGTACAAAACTGTACTTTTGTTTTGCTGGTGCGATTTAATTACAAGATGTCTGATAGCCATCCGACTACCGCAATTCAAAAGAAACGCAAAGAAAAAGAAAAGGACAGGCATCCGAGGTCCAAAACTGACGACGAGGCTTCTTCTAAGCCAGTCGCTGGTTCTCAGTGAGGCGCTTTCGCAGCCCCTGACACGTGCTATTTCAGAGCCGCAGGCTGCTTCTGACTCCCACGTGGAGCCGACTAGGCCGCTGGAAACTCAAGGTATTGGAACCTCGGAAACTATTCCCTCAGATGGGTCTGGAGCCGCTGAGCAGGCATCGGCTTCTGAGGGTGTTTTCAGGCTTACACAGTTATATGTTAAAATGACTTCAGCTTCAAAGACTAAAGCATCTCTAAAGACAAAGAAACAAGTACAAGAGCCCCTTGGACAGGCCTCCATGCCTAAAAAACAGATGCTCAGAATGGCCGAAGACCTAATTACTTTGATCAGGGGTTCCCATCCCCCTCCTGATGAGGCCTAGGCAAGCGACAGAATATGAATCTTCAGATCAGGTTTCCATTTCTTCTGATTCTTCTTCTGATCAGGAATACTCTCTTCCTCCCTATGAGGATTCTGATGTTGAAGAATCTATCCCTTCAGCCTCTCCTCCTGAGGATTATTCTTTTGGGGAAACTCTGCATACCATGAGGGAGCATTTCCACTAGGAGAGCAAAGATTATTCAGAATCCAGGAAAAGGCCCAGAGACTTCCTTTTACTACCTCAGTACAGGCCCCTTGCTATTCCACCTGTGTTAGACATTGTAGATGACTCTTTACCTCCAGCTCCTGTTAAGCCAGACAGATAATACAGGGTTCCTGATTCACATAAATTTCTTTTTAAGAACCCTGCTGCTGACCCAGAAACTATCTCTCAGGGTCCCAAAGGGGTCAAGGCTTCCACTGCAAAAAACCCTACCCCCTCTGACAGGGATTCTAGGGCACTGGACAGATGGGGAAAAAAGATTTACACTTCTGATACCTTGGCTATAAAACCTTTAAATTGTCAGTTTCATATGCTTAAATATCAGCAATATATTATGTCACTGCTTAAACATAAATTGTTGATAAATTCTGAATGTGCAGAAAACAAAGAAATGCAGGATTTATTGCATGCAGCTGAGCAAGTGGGAAAGCATACTTTGCAATGTGGTTTTGATTCTCTGGAGACCTCATGCAGGGCCGCTGTTATGGGTTCTGTCATTAGGAGGCATGCTTGGTTAAAGGAACAGAATCTGCCCGATCATGTTAAAGCAAAATTATTAGATGCTCCATTATAGCATGATACTTTGTTTGGTGTTAAAGCAGAAGAGGTGTTGAAGAAAATGGAGGACAAAGCTAAATCTATGCAAACAGTCAAGGATTTCTTACAGGTACAGCCTCCAAGATTTAGTAGGCACTGGCCTACAAAGAATTGGTCCTTTCCAGTGTCAGACAGGCTACAAAGAGGCAGATACAGACGCCCTAGAGGCAGATCCCAGCCCCAAGGCTCATACAGGTCTAAACAATGGTTCTACCTCCAAAAGTGGAGAAGACAAATCACAGCCATACAGGAAACAGTCCCGATGACTTCCCCCTGCCTGCGCCAAGCACTTATCTTCTGGCAGCACCTTTAGGGGGAAAACTAGCATTTTTTTCTCAAAATTGGCACATAATATCCCAGGACAAATGGGTCTTGGATATAGTGTCGCAAGGCTACAGGTCGCAAGGATACAGGTTTCACTTTCACACCCTGCCAAGGGCAAACAGTTTGCCAGACCTGCTAAAAATCAATGGGCAGAGGCACAAAAGCAAGTGTAATCCCTCATGGACATGAGGGCCATTTAGCAAGTACCACAGCAAGAGCAGGGACAAGGATTTTACTCAAGACTGTTCTTGGTACCCAGAAAGGACAAAGCCTGGAGACCAATACTGGACCTCTGTTCCAAATACATATCTGGATATTCCAAGATTCAAAATGTTGACTCTGCAGCAGCTTCTGCCCATGCTGGGCAAGAAGGCTTGGCTTGTGACTTTAGACCTAAAAGAGGCATACCTGCATGTCCCAATCAGACAGTCATGCAGAAGATACCTCAGATTCATAGCTGGCTCAATGCATTGCCAATTCTCTGCACTGCCCTTTGGCTTATCTACTGCGCCCAGGGTCTTCACAAAATGCCTGGCTCCAGTAATTGCATTTTGCAGACAAAAAGGAATACACATATATCCTTACTTGGACAACTGCCTTATTCAAGCAGAGAACAAGGACATTCTTCTACAGCATCTGGCATTTGTAAAAAGATTACTAACATGCCTAGGCAACACAGTAAACAAAAAGAAATTAAAACAAGTACCCTCTCAAGAGATAATATTCCTGGGTACAAGCTTAAATACAACTGCCCAGATGGCTTATCTTACGCCAGACAAACAAAGGCAACTGACTACTTATTTCAAAATGTTGGCAACAAAGACCCAGTTATCTGCAAGAAAAAATTCTGCAGGCTTTGGGCTTCATGACATCCTGCATTCTGCTAATTCCATATGCAAGACTGCATATGAGGAAACTTCAATGGCATCTAAAAAGTGTTTGGACTCAACATTGCCACAGCCTGTAAACAATAATTACCCTCATTCCCTGCCTGCAACAGGAGTTTCGATGGTGGGCAAAGGCCTGTCACCACAACAAAGGGCAGCCTTTCATTTTACCCACAGCCAGGCAGATATTAACAACAGATGCATCAGATTATGCCTGGGGGGGCCCACATGGCAGGAAGATGTATTCAGGGCACATGGTCTGCAAGCCAAATGCATCTACATATCAACCAAAAAGAGATGCTAGCCATAAATTTGTGGGACACAGCATTGACTTACCAAGTACATCTGCAGGCACAGTTCCTGCCAGGAAAGACAAATACTCTGGCAGACGAACTAAGCAGAAACCTCATGGATCCCCACGAGTGGAAATTGGGTCTGCAAGTCTTCAGCATGATAACAAGGAATTGGGGATGCCCAGACATAGATCTATTTGCCTCCCCTCACAACTGCCAACTACAGAGATTCTGCACAAGGACGTATCACAAGCAAGCATGGAAAGTGGATGCTCTATCTTTCAGCTGGAAAAACTTAACAGTATATGCCTTTCCACCACTGCCTCTCCTCCCCAAGGTACTCCTAAAAGTCAGACAAGAGAAGCAAAAAATGATACTGATTGCCCAGACTGGCCCCGCCAGCACTGGTACCCAATCCTAAGGAACTTGTCTCAATACCCAGCCTGGACATTACCTCAAATTCCTCACTTACTGTCTCAACACAACAATCAGATCCTGGACAGCCAACTCAAGACGTTAAATATGGGAGCATGGCGGATAATGTATTCATTCAAAACACACCTCTCTAAAGCAGTGATGGATATTATTTTGGAGGCCAGGAGGCCTAGTACCAGAAAATCTTATGCTGAAAAATGGAAGAGATTCTGTGCTTGGTACCAGGCACAAGGGATTGATTGTACCAAATATTCCTCAGATTTTGCAATATTTAACTGAGATGCTGGACAAAGGCCTATCCTTTTCAGCAATTAAGATTCACGCCTCTGCCATTTCAGCTCATTACAATACAGAGCCACCTATTTTTTCTCATCCTTTATTAAGGCAGGACCTCAGAGGAGCCAAAAACTTAAGGCCTCCAAGGAGATCACCAATACCTGCATGGGACCTCAATTATGTCTTGGAAAAACTCACCCTGCCTCCTTTTGAGCCAGCCGCTACTGCTGATATCAAATTTTTATCATGGAAAACAGCTCTGCTCCTAGCAATCACCTCTGCAAGACGAGTCTCAGAGCTACAGGCACTCATGGCTGTGGAACCTTTTATCATTTTCCATCAAGATAGGGTTTCTCTGAGGACAAATCCGACATTTATGCCTAAGGTAGTGTCCAGTGTGGCCCTTAACCAAACTATTTATTTGCCTACCTTTTACCCAAACCCACAGAATAAGGATGAAAGACTTCTGCATTCTTTGGAGATACAGAGACAGCTGCGCTTCTACTTGGACAGAACCAAAGCTTTCAGAAAGACTGAGCAATTACTAGTGGCATATGCTGCAGGATCACAAGGAAAGGCTATCTCAAAGTAGACTGTTTCAAAGTGGATAGGCCACTGCATTCATTTCTGCCATTCACAACATGCCAAATCAGTGCCTAAGGGCATTAGGCCACATTCAACCAGAGCAGCAGCCACCTCAGCTGCCTTCCTCAAAGGAGTACCAACCAAAGACATTTCAGAGGCTGCTACCTGGAGTTCAGTGCACACTTTTACAAAAGCACTATCACTTACCACTCTACTCTAAATCCAGGGCAGGCTTTGCCACTGCAGTGCTGCAGGGCCTCATAGCCGCTCCTAATCCTATTTAGCTCCAGCATCCCAACCTCAGCTTTGGGATTCAACCCAATTGTAATGACTGCAACAGTGAAACACGAACATAGTACAGTTGTGTACTTAGCATAAATGTAGATGTTCGAGTGTATTCACTGTTGCAGTCCAGGTTAACCTCCCACCATCCCCCTTATTTTTGCTGGAACTTATCTGTACTTCTCTATTCTATACAACCTATGTGGTGTATTTGCTTGTAGATGAAGGAAAAATTTACCTTGGTGCATGCATGCTTTGACATATTTTTAGACTACCCTTTTGGGGGCACCTGACATCTGGGGCAAGAAAAACTGAAGAAAATGGCATCGGCTGCATCTTTTATACCCCTGGAGCACTGACGTCCGGGAGGAGGCGACAGCAACCGACGCCAGACCTAGACTTTGGAATTCAGGCTGACTGCGGGTAGCCTGCCAGCAGGATAACCCAATTGTAAGGACGGCAACAGTGAATACACTCGAACATCTACATTTATGGTAAGTACACAACTGAACTTTAGTGGATTCAATGATTGGCCCCCAGCTTGCAGTCATCCAGAAGCCTTCCACATTAGCCTTGGCTTCAGAGAAGTATATTCTAAACAGGAATGGTCCCAGAGCAGAGTCTTTGGCACACCACCAGTAACTGGCCTCGTGATGGATCTGGATTCACCCACTTTAACCATGTGTCCTGTCCGTGAGTCTGGTCCATCTGGTGACCTAGGGATTTGTGCCCAATTTTGAGAGTTTATTTATTTGACATTTGTAACTGGGGTTGGTCCAACTGAGCGAAAAGCTCATTTTCAGTGGAAACCCAAGGAGAAGAGCTCCAGTGCAATAAAAGTATAACCAAAGAATAAATAATGAGGGGATGATGACATTATATAAACAAGGATGAGAGAGAAGTTGTTACATAAAATGACAAATACTAAGAAAACACAAAAAATGAAATATAACTAAAGAGATTACATATTTTGTAAGTCATATAAACTAGAAACATCAAATATTAAACAGGTTGAAACAGTGGAAAAATAAATAAATTTAGTACAGAGAGATATATCAAATATTAGAGTGATAAAATAAAGACCCGCTGTGGTGGTGCTGCAGTAGCGTTGTCGCCTCACACTTAGACGTTGCCCATTCGATTCTCAGTTTGAGCGTCTTCTGTGTGGCGACATGCGTGAATGGGTGTTCCTTCGTTGAAGGTTGTGCGTTAGGCCCGGCAAGCCAGCACATAAAAATCTACTGCCAATCATTAGCGGACCGGAGTTCCGCTGTGGCGACCCCTAACCGGGAAAAGCCGAAAGACACAACAACAACAACAACAAAGAGTGATAAAATAAAGAGATATCCCAAAGTTCAGAATACATAAAAGTGAAAGCAGTAACAAAAGTGAGAAAAAAAATTTATTAGAAATAAAGAAGGTGGAGAGTGTTCATGTAGAGTTCTGGCAAGGCAAAGAGTTCCTTAATCATACTCGACTGGGGAATTGTGTCAAATGCCTTGGCCAGGTCGAGGTAGGCAGTATGTACTGCTTTACCCTAACTATGGCCTTAGTGACTTTATCAAAGACATCCAGCAGATTTAATAGGTGTGACCTGCCCTTGATAAAGTCAAATTTTGTCGGTTCCAGTGTTTGGAGGCTTCCTATGTCATTATTTAACAGGACCGTGATTATTCTTTCTTGCATATAAGACTAGTCAAACTTATTGAGGCATGGAATTGCCCAGGTCAGTTGATGACCTGCATTTATGCAGAGAGATGACTATCATTGTCCTCCATTCTACTGGGACAAAGCCAGTCCAGAGGCTGTTATTGAGTAGAGATTCTAATGGGCCTGATAGGTCCTAATTCAAGCTGTTTAAGAGGCAAACTGGTATATCGTCAGGCCTCATTGAAGCTGTATTTTTATTTTTAGAGAGTACAGTGGCAACCTATTCTTTGGTGATAATTGGCAGAGGAGTGGTGGAGGGTATTTCTTGGGGTAGAGCAGGGTTATGGGGAGGTGAAATATGACCTGAATTTATCGACCAGCAGATTTGCTACATCTTCCACCTGAGTATAGGTGATGCCATCTACAACTAATTCAGCACAGTGTTTGTTGTTGCCCTTAAGACTGTGGACATAACTTAAAAATGCCTTGTAGTTTCATTAGCTTTGGGGGCTATTTTTACCGCAAAGTCTGCTTTCAGAGAACTTATTTGGACTGCAGATTAGAGATTGCCTTCCATATGAAGGATTGATTTCAGAGTATAGGCAAAGAGAAAGAAATAGGTGGGTCCTAAATGAAAGACCAGCACTGGTAACGTTTTTAGTATAATCTAGAACAGTGGTTGCCATTAAAAAGTAATAATTAGTATAGCATTTAAAATTTTACATAACTATAAAAATCAGAAGAGCTTAGGAAGGATTGGGAAGAGAGATTGGATAATCATTTCACAAAGAAACAATGGGGGATATATGTATGTCTCCCAAATATGCAACAAAATATAGAAGATTTAGGATCTTTGCCTGGAAGTGTTTACATGGGTATTTTTATACCCCAAGCAGACTCCAAAGAATTTTTCCTCAGGTAGACAGCAAATGTTGGAGCTGTGATGGGGAAGAAAGAGGTGGCTGGGAACAGCCTACTTTTCTCAACTAGCCACCAGACCCCAGCTATCTGCAAGGAAGATCTTGCAAGCTCTGGGATTCATGGCATCTTGGATACTACTTATTCCGTATGCCAGACTGCATATGAGGAAGCTTCAGTGGTACCTAAAAAGCCTTTGGTGTCAACACTCTCAAGACCTGGAGACTCTTAGACCTATAATTCCTTGGCTCAGAAAATATTTTCTTTGGTGGGCAACAGTATGTTCCCACAACAAGGGACTACCTTTCTCACCACCCCCTGCCGCCCAGACCCTCACCACAGACGCATCAGACTATACCTGGGGTGCACATCTGGATGGCAGGTACATACAGGGACAATGGAGTCCACAGCAAATCCCTCTGCACATCATCCAAAAAGAGATGATGGCTGTCCAGCACACCTTCCCTTCTCTCCCCAGGGGCTCTCCTGATCAAAACAGACAGCACCACTGTAATGTGGTATATCAACAAGCAGGGAGGGACTCACTCCTACCCTCTCTGCAGACTGGCCATGACCCTTTGGCACACAGCCTCTCCCATGCAACTCCACCTGTTAGCATAATTCCTACCAGGTTCTTTCAACTCTCTGGCATTCCAGTTAAGCAGAAATATTCTGGCCCCACACGAGTGGCAGCTCAACAGAAGAATCTTCACCCTAATAACTCAGAAATGGGGCACCCCGAAGGTCGACCTCTTTGCTTCCCACACCAACCATCAGCTCAGCAAATTCTGCACCAGGGAGCATCACTGCATGGCTTGCAAAGTGGATGCCCTGTCCTTCTCCTGGGTCAATCTGTCAGTCTATGCCTTTTCTCACACCCCATGATCAAACAGTTCCTTAGAGGGGCTTGCAACTTGAGGCCACCTAGAAGAGCACCAACCCCAGCTGGGGACTTTAACTTTGTGTTGGAAAAGCTCACCCTACCCTCCTTCCTGGACAGTCTCAGCTTTGGGAATCAACCCAAATGTGATGACTGCAACAGTGAAATATGAAGAACAGTACAGTTGTGTACACTTACCATAAATGTAGATGTTCGAGTGTATTCACTGTTGCAATCCTGGTTTCTCTCCCTCCATCCCCCTATTTTCTTCTCTTTCCTTAGAAGGGACATATTGGTATTTACTTTCTACTGGTGGGGTTCTTCCACCAGAACCTGGTCCTACTTGGGGGCTCCTGACAGGTTAGGGCAAGAAAAACTGATGTAATGGTGTCGGCTGCCTTACTTTATATTACTGACTACTTGACGTCAGTCCTGAAGAGACAGCAACCGACACAGAAATACTAAGTCTCTGGTATTCGGGCCGGCCGAGGGCTACCCTGGCAGGGGTAACCCAAATGTGATGATTGCAACAGTGAATACACTTGAACATCTACATTTATGGTAAGTGTACACAACTGTACTTTTTAAAGATTCCCTACAGATTGCTGTGTTAGAGATGCTGGGTGAGCCAACTGGAGTAACTAGGGAAATTATTTTTTAGCTATGGTACAGATTCAGAATTGCCTAGACACAGTAAGGCTTTGCTGAGTCTAATTATGATGGCTGGTATTCGGGCCGGCCGAGGGCTACCCTGGCAGGGATAACCCAAATGTGATGATTGCAACAGTGAATACACTTGAACATCTACATTTATGGTAAGTGTACACAACTGTACTTTTTAAAGATTCCCTACAGATTGCTGTGTCAGAGATGCTGGGTGAGCCAACTGGAGTAACTAGGGAAATTATTTTTTAGCTATGGTACAGATTCAGAATTGCCTAGACACAGTAAGGCTTTGCTGAGTCTAATTATGATGGCTGCTAAAAAAGCAGTTACTAGAAAATGGAAATCAAAGTCTAAACCAACTTTACTAGAAGTAGAGAAGATAGTAACAAAGATGAAATAACGAACGGGTATCTTTTGAAAAGGGTAGGAGCAAATTACATAGGAAAAATGGGAAATGTGGGATCAATACATACAGAGGAGGAACAAGGTTTAAAAGAAGGCAGGATTTGAATGAGCTATGTAATGACTGGATGTATTAAAAGTAATGTATAATGTTTGCAGCTGCAGTTGTTTCGGCATGGTTTGGAATGTATAATGTTTGGAACTGAAATTGTGTTGCTATGGTATATTTCCATTTATGTAAATGTAAGATTGCCTGTATCATATGATAATTTAATAAAGATGTTTCTTGTTCAAAAAAAAAAAGTCTGCTTTCAGAGACTTGACTTGTTCCCTGATTCACTTGTTTAGACTAATGATGGACTTTCTACTCTGATGTGCACCTTCCCTTTTGCCTCTCAACAAGATTTCTTCTCTTGTATAACCTATTAATACCAGACATCCACCAGGGTGGCTTGTTTTTGTGGTTTGTCCTGGGTTTATTTCAGTCTTGTACTGCTGTTTCTATGCATTTATTTATATGGTCGTACAGGACATTTGTGTACACCTCTGCATACACTTTTATGTTTTCAGGATTTGGGGGAGTTTGGAGTTTTTTGGTTTAGGCAGGGGTCTAGTTTTACCTTATTTTCAAGGGAGACCCGCTTTGTGATCTGATCTTAACAGTGAGGGCATCAGACTTGTGATGGTGGTGGTGGGGGGGGGGTAATGCTTTCAAATATTTGTGAGAACCAGATCTAGAATATTTATTCCCCTAGTGGGAGTGCAGACTAGCTGCTTCAGGGCATTTGAATTTACAAAGTCAGAAAATCTTTGGGCCTACATATTAATGGTTGTGTATGTCTCCCAGTTAATGGAGGACTAGTTAAAATCACCCATGAGTATGGTATGGGCTGGATGGTGAGTGATTCAAGTAACTTCGGGTAAGATGTATGGGTTTCATGGTTCACAGTGGGGGACCTGTAGCTAGCAAGGATATGGTAATAGATTTTTCCCATGGTTAGTTGGACATGGGGTAGCTCAAGCATGTCATATTATTTGGTCTCCCTGGTAACCAACAACAGTTTTTTGAAAACGGAAACAGGCGTAATGAAAGAGTGCCAAATCCATTGTTGGGGACGGAAGTTAACAGACCGGCATTGTCAAATCAGACTGAGAGTAATACGAACTCTTTCAGGGGCAGTAACAATAATAACAGTACATTTGTTTTTTTAGGGGGGGACAATGGAATTAAAGGACATTATTTGAATGTTAACAATTACACGGACTTGAATTTTGAGACCTGGACCACTAGGAGGTTTAATTTTACTGAAGGTATAATACCTAATAATGTAAATAATTTTGATGATTATTTTAGAGTTTTTAGTGATAAATTGTATTTATTTAAAGTAAATCAACTTGAAATCGACTATTTGAAACAATGTATTCATGTGAACCGAGTGCCCAAGGGGTTGCGTTTTTTTAAATATCCCAATAATGTAAAACCGGATAGTATGTTACATCAACAGTTGTCCGAGGTATTTAACAAAGCAGGCATTGAAGTAATGAACCTCATGATTAAGGATTATGAAATCAAAGGAGAAAATCTTTTGAAGGAATTGAATCAATTAAATCAGACATTTACTAATGACAAAATGGTGGGGAAAGAAAAGATTAGATATGAGAATGTGTTTAGAGAGGTGGACCATCATTGTAACAAAATCATTGATAGGAAAATTAGAGAGAGATCTGGTAGAATATCGAGAAGGTAGGGCATATCCATTGCCTAACGTTAGGCATTTGGTCAATTTTCAGGACAATGTGTTTCAAGGGAATGGGGAAGAAAATTCTCGTGTAGAACATACGAATAATTTTTCCAATGAACCCCAGGTTTTGAGAAGGAGTGAGAGAATAGCTGAAAAGGGTAGAAATGTATCTACTCAGGATTTTTATTATCAGAGGGGGGGGGGGGAGAGGGAACGGTTTTCAGGGGAGGAGTTGGAATACTGGACAGAATTAGATACTGTTTCTGAGAATGAGATGAACAATGTTTTGGTAGTTAGTGGATCTGATTCGATTTCAAAGCAACAAGTGATTTGTAAAAAAGATAATTTTACTATTTTTAATTTTACGGATATACTTATCACGGACCAGCATTTTAAATTGTTTACTAAGGGTTTTCATTTTGTTCCCTTGCGCCCTGGATTAGTTGCTAACACTATTATTGAATTAAAACTGTTTGTGAGACAATTAAATCTGAACATTTTTATTTAAAGATAAAAGTCACTCTAAAGCTGACCTTGTTAGGAGCAGCACTTTTAACCCCCCTATTCATCCCTCTTTAAAAAATTTTGAAGAATTAGTAGAGAGAGAAATTAGGCTTCTCAAAAATAAAGAGAATAATAAGGAGAATAATTTTTCCACAGAAGACATTGAAATTTTAGGTTCTCTTAATGAAAATAAATGTAGAGTTATGAAACTGATAAGGGGGGGGGTGTAGTTTTGATGTATAATAATGATTATGAGATCCATTTACACAACATATTACAGGACAATAATCAATACAAATCTGTTTTTCAAAATGAGATTAATATAGCTTATGCCAAAATAAAATATTATTTGTACGACCATTTATTACAAGGTACTATCAATGAAAGATTATACAATTTTTTGAGGGTGGACAAACCAAAAATACCTACAATTTTAGGTATCCCGAAGACACATAAAGGGATAGAAAACATGAAATTTAGACCTATTGTAGCTGGGGCAAGAGGTATTACCGAGCCATTAGCTATATTTGTAGGTACTACAGTAAAGAAGTTTGTAGGTTCAATACAACATATTTGCAAAGATTCGTGGGAGTTCATGAAAAAAATTAATAGAAAATTGTTTAATAAGGAACTATTAATGGTAACAATAGACGTTACTGAACTTTTTCCAAGTATTCCTCATGAAGAGGGAATGGAATGGTTTTCTAATGTTTTGGTTGGTGAATCAGGGTTAGACAGCAAATCTATTAATCTTGTGATTGAATTTACTGAAACGGTCCTTAAAAACAATTTTTTATACTTCAATGGGGAATACTATCATCAGAAGAAAGGCGTAGCTATGGGGGCATCTTGTGCCCCCTTGTATGCCAGTTGTGTATTATACTATTGGGAAAATAAATTTATTTTTGAAACTGATTGGAAAGAATACATTGTGCAATACACAAGACTTTTAGATGACATTTGTTTGTTATGGAAGAGTTGGACATGTTTTTTGCATATATTAATGAAACAACAGATTTTTTAAGATTCACTATTAATATTGGAGATGAAAGGTTAGATTATTTAGACATCACCTTATACAAAGATTTGACAAACAACTGTTTTCAATCCAAAATATTTCATAAAAAGACCTTTTCAAATATATATTTACATTTTGAAAGTGGCCACCCCCTGTATCAAAAAAGGGGATTGTGAAGGGACAGATAATAAGGGCCTCTAGAATGACAAGTAGGTTAGATGAATTTATGAATGAGGTGTCCTTTATTAAAAACTTATTTTTGGAAAGAGGTTATCCGGGGCAATTTATTGATCAACTTGTTAAAGAAGTGGTTGAGAACAGGGAAAATAAATATTATCCACTTATTGGCAAAGGAAAAACCAATATAGAGACAGTTGGTACTAATTTGGAGTACAAGACTGGAGCATTTGTTCATACTTTTACTGAGTCATCATTTGAGACTGAAACAATTAACAAATTTTGGCATGTATTAAGAGTAAATGATGAGACATCTGAGTATGTACCTATCCAACCTAGGTTTGTTAGAAAAAGAGATTTGAACCTTAAGGAATATTTGGAGAGGGGAAACAGAGAGCGGACATGTGATAAAAGAAAAAAGAAGGGCACTTTCAAATGTGGGGCGTGTCATCAGTGTCCTTTCATGTTTAATAAGACTACTTTATACATTCCATCTAGGAAATTTAATGTAAGATCTTTGCAGTATTTTAACTGTAAATCGAAAGGGGTGGTTTATTTGGGGATGTGTGTAACATGTTCCAGTTTTTACATAGGGAAAACTGAAAGGCACTTGAATAGAAGAGTCAATGAACATCTTTATGATGTTAGTAAAAGAAAAGAGACTAATGCCTTTTATAAACATTCCCTTACATGTCCTAATATGGTTCTTAAGTTTTTAGTGCTGGAGCAAGTGGATTTAGACCCCAGGGGTGGAAGTTGGGAGACGAAATCGGAGTATAGGGAGTTGAGTGGCAACTGAAGTTGGACGCAGGAAAGACCCCGGGGTTAAACGACAACATTAATATTAGTAGTGTTCTTAAATTAAGATCTGCTAGGTTGTAGTAAGGATAGGGGAATTTTTTATTCAATTTTTTATTTAATAATTTTTATTCAATATTTTGTTTAAAACATGTTTTATGAGTTTGGTTTGGGAAGGATTGATTAACATTTTTATGGTAGTTTTTAATTTATATATAATACAAGAAAGAATATTTATTTATTTATTTAAACATACTTCAGTTTTTTATTTAATTGAATTGAGTGGTTCCAGGTCTCTTTTATATTCTATATTATACTTTATTATTAATTTATTCATATTTTACGAAACCTATGTATTTAAGGTGCAATAATAATTTTTTAACATGGGTTTGAGTATTTTAAACGATTGAATAGTTGTAATTTTTTTTGTGTAATAACAAACTTTTGTTCATTGATTATGTGGGGATCACATGATGCTATGAGAAGTTATTTAAGCACATGGTTGCTTATTTTCAAAAATGTTCTGAAGAAGCCTGGTACTGATACCAGGAGAAAGCGCTTAACGATATTTCTGTTGTGGCTTCCATTGAGTGTTCGTGGGTGTTGGTGACACTGTTGTATCGTCCAGTTTGGAATAAATTTATTTTATTTTAACTGTTTCATCTTCCTGTGAATCATTACAAACAACTTTGAATTGTTAATTGGTTACCCTGCTGGTTTCAACCTGTCTGGTTATTGGATACATCTCGAACATACTGTATTTGTCTGTTCAAGAATTAAGTGGCTGTCAGTGTACATAAGGCAATTGTTACATTGCCTCAAGATGCCCATACCCATCAAGCTAGATGTAGAGATGGCAGGAAAGTGCCCATCCATGGTTGCAAGTCCTGTTGTGCACTTTGCAAACGATAGAAGTGGAAGGTATTTGTAACCAGATGAGGGATGGATGCTTGCTTTGCTTACTTGGTGTAATATACAGCTAACCTAACCAGCGATACTGTCCAGTGCCTAAACCAAATGCTGTCTGAGCAGCGTTAGTCCTGGGTGCTATATTAAGATGTAGACTTCTAACTAGTCCTGATTGAATGCATAAATGCTGCTCACAGCTTAAGCTAGTTGCCCAGTGAGTAATGCATGACTGAGATAAAGTTCCAGGATGATTTTTTTTACAAGGAATTTTTTAAGTTCTGATGATTGTGCATATGCAAGGCAGCACTAACCCCCGTTGCTGGTAGAGCAGCTTTGCACAAATGCGAGGCTTGTATACAAGCAGAAAATAGCAAGTTTTATATTAACTATGCCCTAAGGCCAATCGGGTAAGCATTCATTGGACTTTCTACCAGCAATTCCCAGCTCATATATGTGAATTCAGCCCTCTCCTGCTACCAGACGTTGACTCTCTTAATGTAAAATGACTGGTTTGGAATCCAGGTGCTAAGGAGCCACAAACAGATGCCTGATACTAAATAAAAATCACTATGTATAATGTCTTTTAATGCAGAACAGCAGCCCTTACAGCAGTATGAAAATGCAACTTTGAAACTTTAAAGAAGTGCAGAAAAACAATAAATAGCACACAAAACTGTTACAGTACAGTGAAAATAAGCAGCACAAGTGCAAAATGGTACTTAATTTCATTTGTCTTGTCAAAGATGGCTTCAGATGTTAGCAAAATCTCTCAAGGTCTCTGGTGTCATTGCCAAACGAAGAACAGCTCTTTTATTTCATGTACATCAGACATTTATTTCTGTTGAGATATCTGCAATGCATACCTTTAGTAATGTAAAGTCTTGTTGGAAAGATGTACATCAGATGTACATTGATAAGTATGCAGTTTTGAGGACTATTGTTAGATGTTCTTATCTTTTTCCATAATTCATTGCCAGAAACTGAAATCTATTATGTCTTAGGTTATTAAGATCAGTATATTTAACATAATTTTTATTCCTCCAGAGTAAACACCTTTAACTTGCATTATACATGTTATATTTAAGGGACAAGTACTGAAGCTGGAAAATCCTTTTGAACAGGTGAAAGAAGGGCAGAGTTCACAAGCTCCACTGTCTCAAGCACCTCAGCAGCCATTTCTGTATTATCGAAATCCATATTGTCAGGATGTTGGACTATCACCTGAGGAACGTGACCAATCGCGTCTGCTTCAGTTTGGCAATCCCTACGTAGCCCAACACAGGAGAGGTGATCATAGATTTTTAGCTTATTAGCATGTGAAAACCTTCATTGAGGACAGTTTGTTAAATAAAATAACAGAAAGGTGCCATTTACTTTATTTTGAAACACATTTGCTTGTGGAAAAGTACTAATTGTATGTGACTTGAGGAAGGTTAATTTGTAGAAGAGTTTATCTTTACCTTGTTTAGAAAGTAAGCATGATGCATATTAAATGTATGGAACAGATTTAATGTACTCCATATTAATGTGCATTGTCTGTATGGTTTCCTTTTTCAGTTGTCTGTATACTTGCTTACATGCTTGACAGTTTTTGGTGGGATCTTCCTTTTTACTGGAGCCCCTAGTGTTTCTGTAAGCATTTGGTAGCCGTTAGAGCCTTATAGATATCTTTAAGCTGTAATTCGACTCCAATATTTATACCTTTCTTCATGAGCTGAGGTAGAGATGGTTTGCATATGCATAGTTTGTCTTGGACAACCTGTACGTAGGGTCTATATTAGAACATCGAAGTTTCCAAATTTCGAATGTTCTAATATCGACCCCTATTCAGTGAAAGCTGAAATTATTTTTCCTAGGGAAAGAATTTGGTTGTCCATTTCTGTTACTTCAGTATTTTCAGCGCTGTGATAGAAAGTTACGGGTCGGGTTCAGTAAGTTTGCGATTGAGTGCGGGTTAGGTTAGTTAGGGTTAGGGTGCGGGTTAGGTATGTCTGCGATTGTGTGGACGTGAGGGTTAGGGCGCAGGTTAGGTATGTGTGCGATTGTGTGGACGTGAGGGTTAGGGCGGGGTAGGTGAGTTAGGGTTAGAGCATGGGTGAGGTGATTGTGTGATAGTGACGGACCTTAGGGTTAGGGTTTTTGTTAAGGTAAGTGGATAGTTAGTGGTGTGTGTATAGTTTAGTATAGGGTTAGGTGTAAGATTTTAGGTGTATGTGTGTGGATTGCTGTTTGTTTGGTGTGCTTGTGTTGTGTGTATGTGTTTTTGAAACAGCAATTTTTTTCTGTATGTTCGATGTTTTCAGCTTTCGCTGAATAGGGTTCGATATTAGAACATTCGAAGTTTTGAAACTTGGATGTTCTAATATAGACCCTGTACGTACAGGTCTTGCACTAAACCAGTTATATTTATACTTGGTAGAATCAAAAACTGTGACAGATTTCAAGAAGGTGCTGGTGGACATACATAAGGCAAGTTTATGCTGGGTAAGAGAAGAAAAAAAGAGAAAGAAGCTGCTGGTTATGAGAGATCTACAGTTTACAATGAAGGTAGAGAAACAGACTAGGTGGGCCAGGTAGCCCTCATCTGCCATCAGAATCTGAGCCTCCAAGTGGCTCCAGTGTCCTTGTGATCTTCCTCAAATCCATCAGTTCATCAAGTAGCTTCAGTTTTTCGAAGTATATCCACAGAGCACACCATTTTGAATGTTAAATAAAAAAATTACCATTAACAGAATGACTAATGTCTCTGCTGAAGTATCTTCATGGTTACAAAATTCTAACAAACCAAAGATTGCATAGTAAGAGTTGAAGCCTGTCCACCGGTATAATGACACTACCCTCCATAAAGAGCTGTGTCGAAATACTATTTGACATGTATGAAAATGAGTCAAAGGGGAAAAAAAAGAATCAAACAATATATTTTATATGCAGTACAAATATATTCAGTAACTGCTGAACTAAAAACTTAATGTCAGGTTCATGAGGCTCCTGGGCTGGAGTGTTTTATAAGCAAAAAAAAAAAAAAAATAGCCAAGCTTCTCTCTCTTTTAAAACTTGTAATGCATTATAATAGAATTCAGAATTAAAGTGAAGAAACAAGATGAAAAAAGTTAAGTTTATAATACTGAGAATGAGGCTTATTAAAGGGCAGAGCGGTTGGACTCAAAAGGCGCTGTTCTAAAAGACTTGCTGTCTGTATAAGTGACTTAGTCTGATGCATGTCTGCTTTGTGAATAGGCCTTACACTAGGGTAAATCACTATACCTAGGTAGTCTTTTGGAATCTGGCACATGGTGAAAACATTGCATATATCTCTTGTGTGTTCTTGAATTCTTAGTCTGACCTTCCTCTTGCCTGACCAACATAAAATTGCACGGATGTCAAATGCTGAACATCATTTTATGTTATAACAGCTTTGATATGCTGCAGTTGATAAAAGGTAGTCACTGATTGTTTTTTTTTTTCCAGTGGTGTTCCTATACAGTTATATTGAACAATCTGTACAGGGTGGGCCAAGTCTAATGTTCAAAAAATGTATGTGAATGGAGCAACCAGTCTATAAAGCTCAGTCTGATAATATGTGGAAGTTGCTAGAACGCTCATTAAGGTGGCATCACTTAACATACTGTACCACTAATTTGAAATGCTGTCTGGTAAAGGGGCATTCAGGTTGGAAAAATAAACCTCTGTGTGTCTGTTATCAGTGACCTGTCTGTAAGAAAGATGTCCCAATCTTAATTTTTCCTTACCTGTAGTTAGCCTAGCTAAGTATTTAGACAGTCGTCTGATGAGTAATCCTGAACTTTCCCTCATGTCTAAGGCGATGCATTGAAATTTTCCTTCATTAGAGAAAATTCTGTAAGCCTGTGGGAACTCTGCACAAGGTGTGCAATGCTGACTGGAAGGAAGTTGTTGGTAGAAGTTGGCTTCCTGTAGGATAGTAGTGCAGAGTTCCCTGTGTTTTGCATATTCTAAAATAGCAAGACATAGGATGGATAAATCTTGAAAAGTAAAATAAATATTAAAGTCATTTGAATTTAACCTGAAAAAATTGGGACTCCAGTCTTGCCCCATTTAACTATAAAGAAACAGGTCAGCAATATGTTGTTTATAAAGAAGAGCATTTGATCCTGTTCATCCTGTCCATCTGCACCAACTGATGGGTCTTGGGATTGCTTGTTGGATCCAAGCCAACATACTAGTGCAGCAGCCCTCGAGCTCCTTAAATGTTTCCTCTCCCATAATATAGCTGTGTTTTAAGCTATCTCAGATCTCATTTGTCACAATAGTTTTCAGGCGCAGGTCATGCTTTGCTAAGATAAATGCTCCTCCTCTTATATTTTGACTATATGTTTGCTGTAATCCCTTTTCTGCTGCTTAGCAGTAATTCTGGGTTACTTTTCTGAGCTCCTTCATTTACCTCTGCCCAAATGTTCTCCCTTTTGGTGTCAACTAGGCCATTGGCCTGTTGACATGCTTTTCTTGATTATTGTTAAAAAAAAGAATTGCACACACACACTATATTTGTGTTTGTATATATATATATATATATATATATATATATATGTATATATATATATATATATATATATATATATATATATATATATATATATATATATATATATATACATACATACATACATACATAAATACACACACACACATATATGTCATTTACGTATATGTGCGTATGTTTGTGGTGTAAAATACAAGCTTTTCATCAAAATGAAAAAAAAAAAAGCTTTTTATTTAAATAATGCTTAAATATCTTAAGTTGCACATATAGTGACCTGCATGGTGGTACCTTTTTGTACTTCTCTGTCTTTCTTTTTTTTTTTTTGTCATTGGTTTAACCAGAAAAAGTTATCTATTTGCATTTTTAGTTTGTTCTGGAATCTTTCTCTTGTAGCTTCATTTGCGGTTGTGTGACAATTTTGTAGTACTGCAAGATTGTTTATGGACTATGCTGCACTTCTATTTCCATAAGTAGAATTACATGTAAAGGGTTTTTTTTTGTATTTTGAGCCCAATCTGGGGTCTCACTTTTAGATGCTTTCACAGCTGCGGCAAGACTGTGATCTGCCACCGAATTTCAGACT